>NC_054707.1:21407756-21453334 GCF_016097555.1 Gigantopelta aegis
ATACATGGTTCCACATTCTTCAGTTAATACTTCCATGTATAAATACTAATATTTAAACGTCATTGTTTAG
Source organism: Gigantopelta aegis (assembly GCF_016097555.1). Classification (NCBI taxonomy): domain Eukaryota; kingdom Metazoa; phylum Mollusca; class Gastropoda; order Neomphalida; family Peltospiridae; genus Gigantopelta; species Gigantopelta aegis. Next base: position 21,407,827 of record NC_054707.1, read on the forward strand.
TTGATATATATATTTTTTTTATTTTTCATTTTTTTTTAAATATTTATTTTCCCCAGTCCATTCTGACCATGTCAAGGTTGGGGAGCCTTGAATTCATGGCCTTACATCAAAGTAATATAATTTATATACAAGTACATATATCTAATTTGTTGTATAGTAATGTTATATAGTCATATATAACAATTTGATACATAAATGCATTTGTAATGTTTCTGTATAAATTAAAGATTGGTAAAAAACAAAAACAATTGCTATGACGCATATAATGGAAAGGACTGGGAAATATAGGAGAAGAAGAAAGAAGATATAATGGTTAAAACACATAATAATAAATTGATAAATAAATAAATATGCAAACAAACAAACAAAACAAAACAAATAGATAGATAAACAAATAAAATAAATAAATACATGGGGGGAGGGGGAGGGGTGTGTGTGTAAATCTATACTAGTGCGAAACGAAAAAGACCTGGAATTCGAAACAAGCTATTGTTAGGAAATACGTTTCAGTCAAAGAGATTAAGCCATGGTGTCCATTGTTGATTAAACATTTCGTAATTGCAATTCTTATATAAAATAAATCTTTCTATTTCAAACTTGTTTCGCAAAATGTTGTTAACTCCATTGATATTTAATATTTTTTTCTGTACATTTAGTTTAGTTGATATATTGCATAAAGAATTTTTAAACCACACACGTTAACATTGTCGCCTATGGGATTTTATTTGATATGATACAACCTGAAACGGTTGCTTGACAGCATATATTCAAATTCTTTTCCTCGCCTCAGGTTGGCTGGAAGCGCTTCTGGCGCGGGTGTCGCTGGGATGGAAGCACGTGGCCTGGCCCAACATTCCGTCCATTGACCAGAAAACGTTCGAGTTCAAGTACATCTCGGCCAGAGACCAACATATCGGCGGCTTCTACTGGGACATGGTCTTCCACTGGATTGACGTCCCTGAGGAACAACGCAAACATCAGACGTCTATCATTTCTCCACTCAGGTATTTGGGCGTCCGACATAACTCTTCACCAGAGGCGGATGGGGGGGGGGGGGGGGGGGGCAGGGGCTCTAGACCTCCTAAATTTTGCAACAGTTATAATTTTATTATATATTAATTTTCATTTTTTTTTACGATCCCCTCCAAACCTCCCCCAAAGTTCCATTGGCATTCCGCCTCATGTCATTGCGCCCCCCCAAATGGATTTTCTGGATCCGCCACTGGTCACAGTTAGGACCAATAAAGTTTGTTTTGTTTAACGATAAAACTAGAGCACATCGGCTATTAAATGTCAAACATTTAGTAATTCTGAGGAAGGGCAGGATTTAACTCAGTCGGTTGAGTGCTCGCTTTGAGGTGCTTGCTTCGCAGGATCGAACCACCTCGGTGGATCTATTCAGCTGATTGGGTTTTTCCCCGTTCCAACCAGTGCATCACAACTGGGCAAAGGCCGTGGCTTTCCTGTCTGTGGGGAAGTGCATATAAAAGATTCCCTTGCAGCATTAGGAAAAATGTAGCAGGTTTCCTCTGATGACTACGAGTCATAATTACCAAATGTTTGATATCCAATAGCTTATAATTAATTAATGAGTGTGCTCTAGTGGTGTCGTTAAATAAAACAAACTTTAACTTTTCATCAGAGAAAACCTGCAACATTTTTCCTAACGCAGAAAGGAATCTTTTATATGCACTTTCCCCAACGAAAGGAAAGCACATACCACGGACTTTGACTTGGGCCCAACACACACGTGTCTAAGTTGGTTCTGGTGAATAGGAAGCTTATTTCATATTTTTATACTTATTTTTGTGCTTATATCCAACTGAGGTTCACTACGCTGTCCTGGGCACACATCTCAGCTATCGTGGCTGTCTGTCCAGGACAGTGGGTTAGTGGTTAGATGTTAGTGAGAGTGAAGTCGGTGTAGTGATCTTACACCTACCCATTGAATCGTTAAAACTCGCTCTTGTTGGAAACTGGTACCGGGTTGCGAACCCAATACCTATCAGCCTTGTGTCCCATGGCTAACCACGACAGCACCGAGGCCAGTCTAATCTGGAGCTGTCAAAATGTAGCGAGTGAGTGAGTAAAAGTTTTACACGTGCGTATATACCACGAAGGTTTCACGCACGCCTGTCACGGGCTTAATCTCTGACTTTCGCCAGTGACTAAGTCCGGGCTAGGAGGGGGGAGGGGTACGTTTGAGGTGGGCGGAATTTGGAATAAAAAATTTAGTGGTCGGTCAAAGACCTAAGTCCTAAAATCCTAACGACATTCTACACTTCTACACATGTCCGGACTAAGAATTTAAAACTTTTTGACTGCTCGGCCTAAAAGGTTTTAAGGTGATTTGAGCAATTGATCGGGCACCAAAGTAAAGTGCGTTGGACTATTTATAAAAAAATAAACATAAGAATTTTGAGCCGCGGCCGAAATTTTTTAAAGTCCAACTAAGCCCAAAAAAAGAAAATGGAGGTTGGTGTCTACTTTGGCGAGCCTGAAGATTCCCGGAGTAGAGGCAGGAGATGTTGGCGTCGTAGCAAAGTACGCACTACAGCACCGTAGTCGGGGCCGCAGACCGCCCGGATCATCTTGTGGATGTTCTTGTTGTCCAACTTGGCCGGAAGTATGACTTGGCGGTAGGTCTTGTCCCTCTGGTGCGTCACGACTACGGTGTCATGAGTTCCAAACATCTTGTTGTGGAGTTCGTATTTGCTGCCGTCCTCCAGGGATCTCCAGTCTGTGTTGAGGTGGCTGCCTCGTAGCTGCGTCGGGTCAGTCGTGTCCCCCTGCATGTACTGGTGAAGTTGTTTATTCAGTCCGTTCACAGCGACGGTCCATTCGGACTCTTCAAGGGTAGCGACTACCGGGGCTGGTCTCTCGGCCTTGGCTGGCCGGTCGGTCGGTGATGTTGCCTTCCTTTTTTCTCCAACGGTGGTCGATCGGGCCGATGGCGAGGCGACTGGCTGTACCGGAGATACCGGCCAGTTCTTCCTGGGCCATGTGACGGTCGGTGATGGAGGGTCGTTGGGCGTCTCACACACCGCAGTGTTGAACTCGTCCAGTTCGGTGGCCGACGGTTCCCTTGGGGCTGGTCGCGTCGTCTCAGGTTGGACTGGGGGCGGCGTCACAGAAGGGACCGCCACTGGCGGTTGAGCCGCCAGCTTAGATCCCCCCCCCCCCCCGTGCCGCTCCTGGCGCAGATTTCCTCTTCCTCCACTTCCGATTCCTTGTCGGTGAGATCGCGTCCCCGTACACCAAGGTCACGGAAGCCCGTGACCCGGTGTGCGTGACGCGATACTCACTCAGCTTTCCAAAACTGGCGAGCAGTCCCCCCAGGTGGGGGGGTAAGTCAAGAGCGCAGCTAACCACGTCTACTCTCATCGCGAGTTGAGTTGAAAAATGTAGCGCATAATCTATTAAGAATGTAGCGCATGTTCTATGTCGGCTGCTGCCAGTGTGTTTCCTTTTCGACTGGTATTACGATCACCAGACCCAGAGCCAGCTCCAGTGTACTTTTGGCCTTAAGGCGTCGTCACACGATACGAGTGCCTAAAAAAAAACCCAATAGCCGCGGGAATTATAGCCGATTGTGATATGCCAACATTACGATTCCATCGGTTGCTACGCAATAGTAAGAGGCACTCGTAACGCTATGCAATCATACGTGGCACTCTCATCGTGTGGCGCCGCCTTTAGTGTTGACGAACAAGAAGGGCAATCGGGAAAGGTTGTGACGGGTTGAGGCATTTGCCTCCCACATATCATCTACTTCGTGAATTAATGGGGTTTTTTTTGATAATGTTATAAAATAAAATTGGGTGGTAGCTGATATCCAGATAGTTTACGTTTATTCCATATAAATGAGGGGTGGGACGTAGCCCAGTTGTAAAGCGCACGCCTCATGCGCGGTCGGTCTAGGATCGATCCCCGGCGGTGGGCCCATTGGACTATCAAATTGGTATATCAATTGCCGTGGTATGTGCTATCCTGTCTGTGGGATGGTGCATATAAAAGATCCCTTGCAACTAATGGAAGCATGTAGCTGGTTTCCTCTCTATGACTGTCAAAATGACTATATTTTTTACATCCAATAGCTGATGATTAATAAATCAATGTGCTCTAGTGGTGTCGTTAAACAAAACAAATCATATGAATGATGATATTACATAGAATTACATCTCTCTCAGTGTTATCACCCCTGAAAGGTGGAACGGCTATTTCAATATTAGCTTACTTCGTAAATATGTTTCAATAATATAATAATACCATTAGGCCTACAGTGTATATTGGTGGAATTTGAACTACCTAAAGTCGATTTTAAAATGTTTTCCACCTTTACAGATCGCCGACTATGGCAGGAGGACTGTTTTCCATTAATAAAAAATTCTTCGAATACCTTGGTTCATATGATCCAGGCATGGAAATCTGGGGAGCAGAAAACATGGAACTTTCGTTTAAGGTATTCCATATTTATTGCATTTGTCACCTTCCCTTCCTTCTTATACTTGATGATGATGACGACCACCACTACCACCATCATCACCATCATCATCACCATCATCATCATCACCAACATCATCATTATCATTATCACCATTATCATCATCATCGTCATCATCATCATCATCATCACCATCATTATCACCATCATCATTATCATCATCATCATCATCACCATCATCATCATCACCATCATCATTATCACCATCATCAGCATCATTATTACCATCATTATCATCATCATCACCATCATCATCATCATTATCATCATCATCACCATCATCATTATTATCACCATCATCATCGTCATTATGACCATCATCATCACCATCATCAGCAGCATTTTCATCATCACCATCATCATCATCATCATCACCATCATCATTATCACCATCATCATTATCACCATCATCACCATAATCATCATCATCTTCATTATCGCCATCACCATCGTCACCATCATCATCCCCTTTTGTTCATAATCATATTTTTTCTTCTGCTTTTACATTTTACATTGTAGTCTTGAGAAGACACATGGTTAGTTGAAATAGGTTACATTTATTATTAATTTTTAAATGTTTGTTGTACATGTATATGCAGTTACAAGAAGTCTGAACCAAAACGGTAAACCGTGTGGTCCTCAAATGGCATGAGGGGAGAGCGCAGGTCCTTCTAGCCCCCTATTTGACTATCCAGTGTCTCGATTTACGAAGCGATCTTCAGCACTAAAGTTTTACGGTAGTTGGACATATAAGTTGATTTTAGCGCTAAGATCGCTTCGTAAAACGGGGCCCTGATATTAGTGCACACCAAAAAGGGCCAACAAGATCTTTAACTATAATTATATAAACTGTTGACAGATTTGGATGTGTGGTGGTATAATCGAATCCGTGCCATGTTCCATCGTTGGTCACGTGTTCAGGACGCGCACGAATCTGGCCGAGCTGAGATCGGGGAAAGTTGTGCGGAGGAACACTGCTCGGATGGTGGAAGTGTGGCTGGACGAATATAAAGAGTTCTATTATGAGATGATTAATTTTAATAAGGTAAGACTTCCCACTTACGTTGTTTCAAGTTACAAATCTTTCTGAAAATGCAATTTGACAATGCCATTTATTATTTCAAAAAAAAAAAAAAAAAATGAAGAAAACAAATGAAGATAAAACGCGGTTGGGGGGGGGGGGGGGGGTGCGGGTGGCGGGAAGAAATGAAAGAAAAAAATCAACGATTTTCAAAACTTCGTAAATGGCTTTAAAACAATAAGTCTGTCTCGATGCATTTAAAAAATATGCAACAGAAATCAGTGGAATCACACCACGTTAAAGGCCCTGCTACACGATACGAGTAACTCAATTGCACCGCCAACAAGCAAATCGTAACGTGTGGAATGCCATACGGTAGGTAGGTAACTAGTTTAACGTGCTCATATACCACTAGAGTTTCGAACACGCCCATCCTAAGTCCAAACTCCGATAAGATGCCATACGATTGAATCGGCCCGAGTCACTCGTACGAGTCGAAATTAAGAATCTGTTCTATTTTCATACGAATGAATCGGACGTTTGGTGACGTTGACCAATCAGATCATGACACAGATAACCTCGACATTCTGAGTGTAATGATTGATTGATTTCAACTTATTTTCGTGCTTATATCCAATTAAGGTTCAAGCAAGTTGTCCTGGGCACACACCTCAGCCATCTGGACTGTCTGTCCAGGACAGTAGGTTAGTTGTTAATTGGTTAGTGGTTAGTGAGAGAGAAGAGGGTGTAGTGGCCTTACACCTACCTATTGAGCCCTTAAGAGCTCGCTCTGGGTTGGAGCCGGTACCGGGCTGCGAACCCTGTACCTACCAGCCTGTAGTCCGATGGCTTAACCACTACGCTACCGAGGCCGGTTGCGTGTAATGGCGGAAAACTCTGTTCGTTTGTCGTCGGCACAGACTCAACAGCTCATAGAGGTGTATCAGGGGCACAACTCTTTGTGGGATGTATCCAGTCATTTATATAAAGACAGAAACGTTTGGACAGTCCTGTTTCAAATTGTATAATAATTACTGTACAGATTATAATGTATCGTATTATAAAATGCCGTACCGTACCGTACCATCATATTATATTATATACTGTCAAAAAAACAAAAAAAACACCGCATAGGCAAAATATTCATGGAATTATCTCTTTAATACAAAGTGGCATAATTTCGTTATTTATGATCGTATCACAGTCAAATTTGACATGAGTATGTGACAATGTTCTTGCTATGGACTGACGGCAGTGGAGGCCTTTTTGTCACCAAACAGCGTCGACAGAGGGCGCTGAAATCAGAACATTGTGTGGTCACCAGCAGCAGCAATCACTGCGCGACATCTCCTTGGCATAGACTGAATGAGTTTCTGAATCCGGACGCCCATTTTGTAATAAACGACCAATTTTGTAATATGTACCCATTTTGTAATAAAAAACGACCCATTTTGTAATAAGTACCCATTTTGTAATAAAAAACGACCCATTCTGTAATAAACGTAGGTACCCATTTTGTAATAAAATCGGACCCATTTTATAATAAAAAATAGGTACCCATTTTGTAATAAAAAAAATGCCCATTCTGTAATAAAGGCTTAAAACGTCAGAATACGACATAGATGTTAAATATATACAAACTGAAATAATTTTAAACTTTGTGTTTAGATTTTTTTTTCAGTGGTTGGGAGTTCGTCAGGGGTACGAATATGTCTTAAGGTTGATTCTGTAAGTGAACCTATTCAGTTTTTCCTTTCATCCATTACTCCAGACCGCTCGCTTGAGGTGCTTGTGTCGCAGGATCGAACTTCTGTGGACACACAAATTGGGTTTTTTGTCTGTTCCAACCAGTATCCTAAAACTGGTATACTAAAAGCCCTGGTATGTACTATCCTGACTATGGAAAAGTGCATATAAAATATCCTTGCTGTGTTTCGTAACCCATCGTGTGGTATTATCTATCATGATCGGGGCGGGATCTAGCTTAATCGGTTGAACGTTCGCCTGGGGGACTTGGGTAACAGGATAGAACCTCCTCGGTGAACACATCAATTGGGCTTTTTGCCGTTCCAACCAGTTCTTCTCCCCCCCCCCCCCCATTACGCCACGACTGTTACATTATAATCTAAGTGTAGATATGTGTAAGAGAAAGTAACCTACATGAATGTGTTGTAAAAGCCGTAGCAGCTGATTAAAAACAGTGGGTTTAATCGACAACTACTTAAGCTGAAATACACTTAAACTAGTATCCGTCAAAAGTGATTTCCCACTGACACTAATCTATAGTACAACATTTAGTTAAAAGTAAACTGATGCAAATTAAGGAGAATTCAAGGGCTGGGGTAGAAAAATGTGCAGCTTACATATGCATTCATTGGATTGTGTATATGTATTCATTCACCTTTGTATTATTTTAGCTAGGATCCAAATTTTCATCCATACGGAGAGTATAATCAATGCACGACAAAATAATCATCTCCTGTTTTAAATGTATATGTGTTTCAATTCAATTATTTTATTGCTTTAAGCTGTAAGCTTATCAGCACAGCATATATACACAGTATGTATAAACGCACAAGAGAATTAAATTATTATATTCATCAATTACACGCTTTTGGTTTTCATGTTAGGTAATAATACAATGAAATATATAAACTAAATGTTACCTACATGCATAAAAGTATTACATTCACAAACAGTATAAAAGAAAAGTGACAACTAGTATGCTTTTAGACAAGAGAGTGCCTTAACTTATAATTTTTATGCCAAACTAATATACTTACCAATATTAATTAAATCTTTAATGTATGCTTCTTTAACATCATAAAGTATTTTAATCAGCTGTTGCTGTTCCGATAATTATGATACAGACTACCCACACAAGCTACTATTTTTGATACACAGCTGTAGAACATACTTGGTTCTTCATACCCCAACCGAATAGCACTGGTTGGAACAAGAAAACAATGTATATTTAGGGGGTTAGCGTTAGAAATTTCGTATCCCAGGCGAACCATCGACCATCGAAATAAATCTAAACACAAAGTTTAATATTATTTCACTTTGTATATATTAAACAAAAGCCTATACCTATGTTGTAATCTGACGTTTTAAGCCTTTATTAGAGAATGGGATTTTTTTTTATTACAAAATGGGCACCTATTTATTATTACAAAATGGGTCCGATTTTATTACAAAATGGGTACCTACGTTTATTACAGAATGGGTCGTTTTTTATTACAAAATGGGTACATATTACAAAATGGGTCGTTTTTTATTACAAAATGGGTACATATTACAAAATGGGTCGTTTATTACAAAATGGGCCTCAACACACGCGTAATCCTAGCCCATTCTTCCTGCAGTGCATGTGACAGTTGAGGAAGCGTCTGAGGCTCCGGGTCACGCTGGCGTACACGTCTGTCCAGTTCGTCCCATAGACGTTCAGTGGGGTTGAGATCTGGCGACCTTGATGGCCATGGCAGCACATTAATGTTCTCATTCTGTAGAAAATCAATGCGGCCTGGCATTGTCCTGCTGAAAGAGTTCTCTCTGTCGATCCAAAACGGGAAGCATGTGACGGCGAAGAATTTCATTCAGGTAGCGTACATCTGTCAGGTTGCCTTGTACAAACAGAGGTTCACTTCTGCCGGTGTATGAGATGGCTCCCCACATCATGACACTCCCTCCACCGAATCTGTCAACTTGGGCGACGCAGTTGTTGGCAAAACGTTCATTGCGGCGTCTGTAAAGACGTTGTCGTCCATCACGTCGCTGTAGAAGGAAACGTGACTCGTCGCTGAACAATACTCGCCGCCAGTTTTCCAAGTTCCACCGCAGTACATTCGTGCACCAGCGAACACGTAAATGTCGATGTTGACGTCGCAGGACGGGGCCACCATACGGTCTCCTAGCCCGTAAACCAGCTTCTCGAAGTCGGTTCCGAATGGTTTGTGCAGACACCTTTCTCAAGCAGTGTTCGTTGCTGTGGCAGTTCGGTGACGCAAGTGCAGAATCCGGATGTAACGATCTTGTGCTGCAGTTGTTATGCGAGGTCTTCCACTTCTGGGCCGTTCTTCAGCTGATTGAAACTGCTGATACCTGTCCCAGAGACGTGAAATGGTGCTCTGATGGACGTTCATGTGGCGTACGACTGCTGACTGCGATTCACCTAACTGGAGGCGGCCTATTGCAATGTTTCGATTCAGCAGGTTTAGTCTTGGCATCTTGTAACTCGTCTACGTCGAAATGGAAATGAGGCATCATTGCGAGCATTGCAGCTTTAAATACCCATCACTACCCTAATCTTTTCCCCGAGTTTCACGCGCATTCGCCAAAATCTTACCATTTCACACCGATTTCCTGCAATTATCGCACAACGTGCCACAACGTGCGTTAAATTTGTTTTAGGGTGCATTTGGGCATGCTGTCCCATTCCAGGAACATTAACAAACATGGTCATTCAGCAACATTGTACAAAAAAACACACGATATTTTGTAAAATCAAACTTTTCTTCTTCTTTCCCTATCACCCATACGTTTCTTTTTTCACAGAGTATATAACATATATTAAATGTTATTATCATTACAGATGGACTACGGCGACGTGTCGGACAGACTGGCCCTACGACGACGTCTGAATTGTAAGTCGTTCGACTGGTACATGAAGAATGTGAACCCCACTATGTTTATACCCTCGGAGGTCATCGTTAAAGGCTCGGTCAGTATCTCACTAGCTGGTAGAATCAGTTGGTTTTATTATTATTATTTTGTTTTTTTAAAGGGACATTCCCGAGTTGCTGCATTGTAACATGTTTCCGACTAATAAAATAGTTCTACGATTAAACTTACATATTAAATATATTTTCTTGTTTAGAATATCAGTGTCTGTATATTCAAAGTGTTTCTGGTCGTCTTAATATTTGTAAGAAGCCCACATTGGATTTTGCATTCAAATAATTTCGTACGTACGAAAAAAGTTTGTTTTTTTTGGAAATAAAATGAAATTTAACCTAGTACAAATATTAGAACGTTCAGAAACACTTTTAATATATTCAGCCACTAATATTTTATGCAGAAAAATATATTACAGTCGCCAAAAAGTCTCCGTTAGTCGATAACATCTTAAAAATTGCAGCAAACTCAGGACTGTCCCTTTAAAGAAACTTCCCTATAAATACTTTGTACACTATTTTTGTAAAATATATATCATTGCTTGAAATATTATTCTATAAACACTCATGTGCACATTCAGACGTTTGTTTTGTTTAACGACACCACTAGAGCACATTGATTTGTCACTTGGCTGTCAAACATATGGCCATTTTGACACAGTCATAGAAAGGAAACCCGCTACATTTTTATATTTTTTATACATCTTTTATATGCACCATCATACAGACAGGATAGCAGATACCACCGCATTTGATATACCAGGTGTAGTGCACTGGCTGGAACGAGAAGTAGCCCAAAGGGCCCACCGACGGGGATCGATCCTAGAGCGACCGCGTATCAGGCGTGCGCTTTACCACTGGGCTACGCCCCGTCCCTTTACCTTTGTTTTGGAGCCTGTATTGGTGAACACTATAAGTGACAGTCCTCCTATATAAGGAGTGGGAACCTTATGTCGTGAACCCCCCCCCCCCCCCCCACCCCCGCTCCGGAGTTGGTCACTGGCGAAGTCAGAGGCTAAATCCGAAGTGGGCGTGCCTGAACCTTTGTGGATAGGGGCACGTTAAACCCAGTTTCCTTCCTTCCTTCCACACAATCTCTCGTTCAACAAAGCACCTGGTAGTGATTTATGGCGACATACCCTCACTTTGAGTTTTGAAGACGAACTCCGTTTAAAGGCATACTGTCACGGATTTAAGGACCTTATTTCTCTAAAAATGGATAATAAATAAAACCAAATCTAGCTATTGCATCACCTTAACTGAACCATGATGGAGTGAAATCCAAGTCACCCCTCTCGGCAATTTTAGTTTTTGAATTATGGACCATTGCCATGATTCAATTATTTTTACAAAATATCATTAATAAATGGAGTTTTTTTTTTTTTTTTTTCACACATCCACGGACGGACCTCGGCAGACTATGGGTGGTGCATACGCACCCCTCGCCCCCCACCCCCACCCCTGCGTACGGGCCTGTACTTTAGCTTCTCTCTGTTATAAACTTATCCAAATGTGTTGCAGGTTTGTAGATGAACTAAACTTAGTGTCCATTCTCAAGGTTTGAAACTAAGGTTTGCGCCATTAATCAAAACAAACTTTAAACTAGAAAGGGATACTATATATTATGACCTGTTGTGTTTGAGCCGTTTCAACAGTTGTCTCCCTTGTTGGTTTGATAATCTGCCCGCACTGGTTGAATTTCTACCAAGACTCCATATGTTACATTTTTTTTTTTTTTTTTTTTTTTTTTTTTTTTTTTTTTAAACAAAACATCAAATAATATCATAAAACAGAAATAGCTATCAGTGCTGGAATGTAAGAACTTAAAAAAATTAGTTTGTATTTTACAGTCTAAATTTGTCAGTCAGTCTCTCGATAAGCTTATTAACTCGGTTTACTTGTACGCTGTAAACTGTCTCTGCTTTGAGGCCGTGATTGTATAGTGGTTAGTACCTTGCGTTGTGGCCGCAATAACCCAGGTTCGAATCCTGGTCACGGCAAAGCGGTATTTTTCCCCACATGTGTCTAACTGCCGTTTTAGGAGTATGATATATACTATTGGGTGATTCATAAAACACGCCCTATTCTTTCCGGAATGTTAAAAATTAAATTTTGGTTTTGGTTAACGACAATCATTAGCTATTGTAGTTTCAGTATGTGTGATTATTGCTGTCAATTTTACAATTGCAATAATATTGCGATAGTTAAAATACTATTGTAATGGTATTGCAGTACTATTGTGGATTCTTAAATCGCTTGATAACTAATATGAATAGATATTTCGCAAAAACTATTATGTATGTATGCATGTATGTATGCATGTATGCATGTATGCATGTATGTATGTATGTATATAATAATGTATATAATAATGTATGTATGTATGTATGTGTGTGTATGTCTGCGTGAGTTTGTGTGAGTGTGTATGTACGTATGTTTATGTTTGTATGTATGCCTGTGTTTATTTGTAATAATGTCACTAGGTAGTGAAATCATAATTAATAAATTTATAATATAAAGACCACACATTGTTGTTGTTATGCCTTCACTGTGCATACTATCGAAACTATCGATAGTTGAGCAAACAATTGCGATAGTTATCGGTGGTTGAATTAACTATCGATGTATTGCTATCGAGGCACTAACTATCGCAAAATATCGATAGTTCGATGTATTGTTACACCACTAGTGTTCAGAGGAAATCCACTACATTTTTTCATTAGCAGCAAGGAATCTTTTATATCTGCACTCCCCATTAGAAGACGAAACATTTTGTTTTGTGCATAATTTTAAAATGAAACTATATAGCAAAGTGCAAATTCTATCATTAATAGACAACATAATAAATCGACCTTTGTAAAATATCGATCTTCCATGTTACATACGTTTTTCGCCATACAGCCTTCGGGGCGGGACGTAAAACATTTGCTTGATGCGCAGTCGGTCTGGGATCGATCCCCGTCGGTGGGCACATTGAGTTAATTCTCGTTCCAACCAGTGCACCACGATTGGTATTACAAAGGCCGTGGTATGTCCTATCCTGTCCATGGAATGGTGCATATAAAAGATCCCTTGCTACCAATGAAAAAAATGTAGCGGGTTTCCTCTCTAAGACCATATGTCAAAATTACCAAATGTTTGACATCCAACAGCCGATAAGTAATAAATCGATGTGCTCTAGTGGTGTCGTTAAACAAAACAAACTTTAACTTTTTTGTTGCCTTACAGCTTTAATTGCTGTAGGCCGTTTTTATCGTTAATCACTCGATATAAATTATGTTCCTGTAAAGAGAGTTAGATACATAAATTTAAAAAAAAGAGAAACAATATGCTTTGCCGTGACCAGGATTCAAACCTGGGTTATTGCGGCCAACGCAAGGTACTAACCACTATACGATCACGGCCACAAAGCAGTGATATTACCCTATATCAAAGTAAACTGAGGTACTCAGTCTTATCGACAGACTGACTCATTCAGACTATAAAATACAACTACTAGCACTACAACAGCTTGTTCTGAATGTGCACGTTAAAGGTAGAGTAAACTCAAACAAGAGATTTATGTGTTAGAAAGATGCATACCCGGACCACCAACACATACTGACACTTTAGCAAATGAAAAACCCGTAATTTGTTAGTTAATGAAAAAAAACATGATTATTCCTGCTAACTGGGGGCAGCCATTTTGTTTCGTTTTTGTGACGTCCGGTGGTATAGCTTGGGGCGAAGTGACGTCAGCTCTATGCACAGTGTAAACAAACGCTCTAATTTACGACAAGGCGCTTCGCTTTCATCAACCTGACTTGATAGTATAATAAACTATTTAACTAAATATATTTCAATTTGCATCAATAGAACGAAATGGATTTATAGTATTTTTCTTTTTTTAAAAATCCAAAGAAGAAAATGCATATTATTAGGCCTATTAGTATGCTACGTTCGAGCAAAAACGACCACTCACGATACCCAAGTGATAATTTTATTTTCTTTGGGACTACGTAATTGGTCAGTTTTGTGATTTTAGATGGGGAAAGTCTACCTAAACAAGGGTTTTACAGAATTACTTACAGTAATAAAGCAGACAGCTGATCGATTACGATTAGAGGGGTGTCCGTACGGTTAACACACAATACCCTGTGATCTTAATAAAAGAGGCATGTCTTTTTAGTGTGTCACAGTGTCTGGGGACCGTCTAAATATACACCTGCCAATCAGGAACCATAGGTACAGGCCACGGAAAGAAAATACCAATTAACTAAGAAAACACTCCGATTATTATTTCAGTACGTGGGTTAATTTATGTACAAACCATAATACAGTTATTTCAACACTTTGACAATGGTGGTTTATTTTGTATTAAACATAAATATATAATTGTTGCTGGCTTACTGGGATGACTAATAATACAGAATATTGCGATGCATCCGCAAAAATCAGGTATGTTTTGTTTCTTCAGTTCGAAGACTAATTCCTGACGTGACACGATAGGTATTACGTAACCACCAGCTCGCCAGAGGGCGTATTCACTGGGATGATACAAAATGGCTGCGCCTGTTATATATAATAGCCGTTACATTTAACCGTTTTATTAATTAACCATACGATTATACTTGTTGATATTAAGCAATAATGTGTATTATATATCGTTGAATATGCATACCAGGTCAAATGCCTTGATTGTCCCTTTCTTTAAACACCCTGACCTGACCTGACCTGACCTTTTAATTTATTGTAATCTAGCATTAGCACCTGTTTTTACTAGTACTACTTTGATATCATTTGATATAATAGTTTAAAAAGTTCAAATAATTTAGGAAATAAAATAAGCTTATCGAGAGACTGACTGACGAGAGGGGTTCGGACGAAGCAAATGGTCCGCTTTCAGAACTAAAACATACATATTCGGCAGGACCATTAGGTTTTACCACCGTCCAACCAGTGCCCAAATAATTTAGGAAATAAAATAAGCTTATCGAGAGACTGACTGACGAGGGGGGTTCGGGCGAAGCTAAAACATACAGGTTTATACATATGGAGTTTCGGTGTCGCAAAAACAAAATAGAAAAAGGGTCCACTTGGTTCATATTCGAACCCCCCTCCAGGTCCAGATCACGCTGCGCCCCTGTCAGTACAGTCAGATTATCAAACCAACAACAGGAAACAACTGTTAAAAATACTGAAAGATATTCAGCAGGACCATTAGGTTTTACCGCCGTCCAACCAGTGCCCTACGACTGATATGTCATAGGTCGTGGTATGTGCTGTCCCGTATGTGGGAAAGTGCATTTATAAAATATCACAAAAGCCGTGGTATGTGCTATCCTGTCTATGGTGCATATAAAAGATCTCTTGCTGCTAATAGGAAAGAGTAGCCCATGAAGTGGCGACAGCGGGTTTCCTCTCTCAATATCTGTGTGGTCCTTAACCATATGTCTGACGCTATATAACCGTAAATAAAATGTGTTGAGTGCGTCGTTAAATAAAACATGTCTTTTTTCTTTTATAAAAGATCATTTGCTGCTTAAGTGAATATGCATAAATGTTGAATTACACATTTTGTAATTCTCAGATTGTTTTTCCCCCGTCCCAACCAGTGCACCCACGACTGGTACATCAAAAACCCGTGGTATTTCCTGTCCTGTCTATCAGAAATAGCATATAGAAGACCCTTTGCTGCTTCATCGCCAAGAGTAGCCTATATGACGGCAGCGGGTTTCTTCTCATGCTATCGATGAAAAATCTAAATAACCATACGCCAGTAACCAAAACAGCCGTAGTTTAAAATGTGCTAAGGTGTCGTTCAGCAACATTCCTTTCTTTTACTGCCGCCTACCATCTCATCACCACCGGCACACGTGATACACGTTCTATCTAAAGCTCTATCCTAACCGGCCGGGAGCAACGCGACCGATTCATGCAGTCGACACAAGCGACAAACATATATTAACTAAAGCTGTATCCTAACCGGCCGCGAGCGACGCGACCGATTCATGCAGTCGACACAAGCGACAAACATATATTAACTAAAGCTGTATCCTAACCGGCCGCGAGCGACGCGACCGATTCATGCAGTCGACACAAGCGACAAACATATATTAACTAAAGCTCTATCCTAACCGGCCGCGAGCAACGCGACCGATTCATGCAGTCGACATAAGCGACAAACATATATTATCTAAAGCTCTATCCTAACCGGCCGCGAGCGACGCGACCGATTCATGCAGTCGACACAAGCGACAAACATATATTATCTAAAGCTCTATCCTAACCGGCCGCGAGCGACGCGACCGATTCATGCAGTCGACACAAGCGACAAACATATATTAACTAAAGCTCTATCCTAATTTAAGCTGTATCCTAATCGGCCGCGAGCGACGCGAGCGATGCGTGCGATTAGTTTAGAAATCATTGATTTCCATTGCCGCATCCTAACTGCACGCGCGCGACGCGACATATTTATATGTCGCGTCGCACGCGTGCGATCAGGATACTATAATTGAAATCAATGATTTCTAAAATAAACGCTCGAAAAGCTCGCGTCGCTCGCGGCTGATTAGGATACAGCTTAAATCAAACAACTTTTACTTGGCGGTTTCAACTGTCGTGATTGTTGCGTCTGGTTTGGATAGAAATATTGTCGCGTCGCTCGTGTCGCACGCTTCCGGTTAGGATACAGCGTATAACTGCTCAAAATGCAATAAAAAGAAACCCACCCGGAGCAAGTTTTAACGACTCAGTTGGTAAAGACAATTACAAAGACTTCTCTCTCACTAAAGCTGTATCCTAACCGGCCGCGAGCGATTATTTTAGAAATCTGTCGCGTCGCGCGCGTGTAGTTAGGATGTTACAATCGAAATCAGTGGTTTCTAAAATAATCGCTCGCCTCGCTCGCGGCCGGTTAGGATAGAGCTTAACCACTAACCCACTGTCATGAAGTCAGTCCACATACTTGAGGTGTGTGTGTGTGTGTGTGTGTGTGTGTGTGTGTGTGTGTGTGCGTGCGTGTGTGTGCATGTGTGTGTGCCCAGAACAGCGTGCTTGAACCTCAATTAGATATAAACACGAAACTAAAAGTTGAAATGCATGAATCAGTGTTTCAGGGGTCACTGTTTATTAACAAACGTTATGCTATTATAAGCTGACGTCGCATGTCCTGTAATAATTAAAACATATTTTCAAATTTTCAGGCAATTTCATACCGCGCACCTTATGGATGTCTAGCGAAGACGAGCAAATTTGTGAGAAAGGCCATGCTCGAGATAAAGCCATGTACAAACGGAGGTGGATTGCAGGTACAGTTTGTTTTGTTTAACGACACCACTAGAGCACATTGATTTATTAATCATCGGCGATTGGATGTCAAGCATTTGGTAAATTTGAGATAGTCTTTGAGAGGAAACCCGCAACGTTTTTTTTTCAGTTGCAGCAAGGAATCTTTTATATACACTATCCCACAGACAGGATAGCACATACCACGGCCTTTCTTATACCAGTCGTGGTACAGGTTGGAAGAAGAAATAGCACGACGGGGATCGATTCCAGACCGACCGCTTATCAAACGGGCGCTTTACAAATCAGAGTGGGCTACGTCCAAATTGATAGTACATATTGTAATATACCCAACTAGTGTGTCCATTAATTATTATGAGTATTTATAGAAATGTGTGATTAACGCGTTATTGGCAATTGGTAAATTTATTTTACTTAATAAAACGAAATTATAGAAATGTACGAACTCACGTGATTAACGCGTTATTGGCAATTTGTAAATTTATTTTACTTAATAAAACGAAATTTCGATGAACTTGTTACTCTTCACATGTTGGTACTGATTTCACTATACTCTAAATAACCTAGAATTACATTATTTCCCTTAGTTAATATTATTTTGAAACTTATTCGCAGACGAATTCATCGATGTCCGCCATATTAACTTCACCGGTGTTGTTGCCACAGGGGTCGAACATACAACACGTGTTAAAATAAGTTGATATGTTGACTTTAAAACGTTGTAGAATGATGCTAAGTGACAAAGCTATTTGTTTATGTGTGCAGAATTACTCTGATATGCTGTACGAATTTACTTGTGATTTTTACAGGACTTGGTAGTCTATTTTTATAGCACGGCTTTTGGATACATTACCACAAAATAATGGGGCATGGTTTTACGTCGACTTATATCGTAAAATGAATTGTTGTATAATATTAAGTATTGCTGTGCCCCACTAATTCCGTTTGGGGCAGAGTTTGCCATTTCGTATTTACTGTATGAAAACTAAGAAAACAAGTAGCAATAAACGTAAATGTTTGAAGCAAGTCATGCCATCTAAAAAATGATAAAAAGAAAATGGAAGATTACCGTTATGACAAATAGTTAAATTATTTAGGCCTGACATTTGGAATGGAGATTGACACTGTTTACAAGCATTTTAAAGTATTTAAACCAAATGAAATTATGATTGTGCCTGCATTCCTATTACACTACTTTTGACAAATAGTTAAATTATTTAGGCCTGACATTTGGAATGGAGATTGACACTGTTTACAAGCATTTTAAAGTATTTAAACCAAATGAAATTATGATTGTGCCTGCATTCCTATTACACTACTTTTGACAAGTTCATAGCTCAGCTTCATTTGAAATACCAGACAGGATCTACTGGATAATGATGTTGATGTTGCTGTGTTATTTTGAGCTGCCTATCTGCTGCAGTAAATAAATATGAACTGATGTTTTCTACCAGTCCTGACTTGTTCCTTTTGTTAGCCAGGTGGCTTACAATATACATGTACAAGCAAATAGTTGTAAGTAATTATTAGGTTTGCCAAAATTGATAGTAGTATGTATAAGCAAGAAGTTGCACGATTGTTCAATGTAATAGAACATTTAATAGTTGTAAATAATACACGATTTAATGGTTAGTGTTTGGATGATTTACTTTTCAAAATCTTTTCTAGATGATTTATTTAACTAAACGTCACGAACTGCGGCACCAGTTTGTCTGTTTAGACAGCGGTGTCCGAGGAAAATCAGATTCTGTTGGCTTCTTTGACTGTCACCTCCGAAAGGGACCACAAGAATGGCATCACCGTCAGGTTAGTGAATCGGTACTGAGGAGTTTCAGTCAAGTAATGCCTGGCACACACCTACCGATTAACGTCGACTCGACGGTCGCGTAGGTGTGTGCAGGGCAAAGACGCGAAAATCGCGTCTAATCTCCATTTTTGTCCCGATTAGATTGTCGCGTCTGCTGGTGTGTGTTGATGCACATTTTCAGACTATTGTCGACGCGACAGTCGAGTCGGTGTCAATCGATAGGTGTACGCCAAGCATTAAACACACTTAACTGTGTGTGTGTGTGTGTGTGTGTGTGTGTGTGTGTGTGTGTGTGTGTGTGTCTGCGATTGC
The DNA here is from genome assembly GCF_016097555.1 of Gigantopelta aegis. Classification (NCBI taxonomy): domain Eukaryota; kingdom Metazoa; phylum Mollusca; class Gastropoda; order Neomphalida; family Peltospiridae; genus Gigantopelta; species Gigantopelta aegis. The sequence continues at coordinate 21,427,434 of NC_054707.1, forward strand.
AAGTTATTATATGTATGGAATATGTACGTTTTTTTTATTATTCGCAATTTTGTTACCGCTGCGTAAGGTCTGGGTCCGTGCCTGTAAAATCTCAGATAAAAAGGCTTTAACAAATTTAAAATCTCCACATTTTAATTGTAATTTAATAATAGATTCCCCCCCCCCCCCCCCCCGCCCCCAAGAAACTTATATCTAAAGAAAACGTACACCAAGTGCGTAGCGTGATCTGGACATGAGGGAGGGGGGGGGGGTCGAATATGAACCAAGTGGACTCTTTTTCTATTGTTTTTGCGCCACCAGCGGGGGGGGGGGGGGGGGTTGTTGTTTCGTCCGGGACACCCCCCCCCCCCCCCCAGCCTACGCCCCTGTACACAAAGCAATGCCGATCCACTAAATAGCTCATATGTTAACAGTATTATCACACTTGGAACTGCACGTACGGCTATCGCATTTTACTTATGTACAATCTGAATGACAAATCGTTATTTTACACTGCAGTCGAAGGAAGGTTACGTACGTTAAATAACAAATGCTGTATATATAATACACTTTCGTTGTTTTGCTTTTCAGGATAAATCAATATACAATCCAATGAAAGACCGCTGTTTGGAAGCCGATCAAAGATTTTTTATTGTGAAATTAACTCGATGTACAGGAAGAGACAATCAAAAGTGGAAATGGAAACTTGGCGGGAAAGAAATGATACCACAAATCTGATGCAACAACTCTAAAGCCTGGTTTACATAAACTCTGTAATGGACACATATCGACGCAGGCGATCTGCAAAGTTGGACAGGTTTCAACTTCTCTTATCCATCTCCTATCTGACATAGATGCGACGTGGATGGTCTGTTGTTATTATTTGTTTCAAATTAAAAAAAAATATTTTGCGTCAGTCTGCGTCATCCTGCGTCGATACGCGTCAGTCTACGTCAGTCTGTGTGTATCTGCGTCAGTCTGCGTCAATTTGTCTACCTGCATCAATCTACATCAGTCTGCGTCGATACGAGTCTGTGTTAATCTGCGTCTACGTGCATCAGTCTGCGCCAATATGCGTCGATCTGCATCAATCTGCGACAGCCTGTATAAACGTATGCGTCAGTCTGTGTCGATCTGCGTCAGTCTGCGCCAATCTGCATCAGTCTGCGTCAGTCTACATCAGTCTGTGTCGATGCGAGTCTGTGTCAATCTGCATCGACCTGGGTTAGTCTGCGCCAATATGCATCAGTCTGTGTCGATCTGCGACAGTCTGTAAAAACGTCTGCGTCAGTCTGCATCTATCTGCGACGATGAGTATAGGACTTTGTCGGGTCGCCAACGTGTTACAGATTGTAAGGAAAAAGGTTTTTCTGTTTAGCGACACCAATAGAGCACATTGATTGATTCATCATTTGGCAATTCTGATATATATATATATATATATATATATATATATATATATATATATATATATATATATATATATGAGGACATCTGCTACATTGTTTCCATTAACAGCAAGGCTTCTTTAATATGTTAATATTCACTTATCCACAGACAGGACAGCACATATCATAGCATTTATTTTGCCAGTCGTTGAACACTGGTTGTGACTGGGAAAACAATCAGAGATTGCATCACCCGAAGGGTTTTATCCTACGACCCTATCACCTCAGGCGAATGCTCTACAGATTGAAGCTGTATCCTAACCGGCCGCGAGCGACCGGTTAGGATACAGCTTAAGCTAGATTCCGCATCCCGCCCCTTCCCGTCTATTTGTGAAAGCCGGCTAGATCCCGCCCCTCGAGGGACGAATACAGGGTTGTCAGTTGGTGAAAGCCGGCTAGATCCCGCCCCTCGAGGGACGAATACAGGGTTGTCAGTTTGTGAAAGCCGGCTAGATCCCGCCCCTCGAGGGACGAATACAGGGTTGTCAGTTGGTGAAAGCCGGCTAGATCCCGCCCCTCGAGGGACGAATACAGGGTTGTCAGTTGGTGAAAGCCGGCTAGATCCCGCCCCTCGAGGGACGAATACAGGGTTGTCTATTTGTGAAAGCCGGCTAGATCCCGCCCCTCGAGGGACGAATACAGGGTTGTCTATTTGTGAAAGCCGGCTAGATCCCGCCCCTCGAGGGACGAATACAGGGTTGTCAGTTTGTGAAAGCCGGCTAGATCCCGCCCCTCGAGGGACGAATACAGGGTTGTCTATTTGTGAAAGCCGGCTAGATCCCGCCCCTCGAGGGACGAATACAGGGTTGTCTATTTGTGAAAGCCGGCTAGATCCCGCCCCTCGAGGGACGAATACAGGGTTGTCAGTTGGTGAAACCCATTCCTTAACCCCCCCCCCCCCCCCCCCACACACATTGTGCCATTTTAAGCTTACAGGAAATGTGGATTTATGTGGACTGAGTATTTAATTTCTACGATTGAAGATTATTGAAGACCAATTACAATAAGATATTTCTAATTCGGGAGTTAATTTAAGATCATTGCACATCCAGCGTCCGATTGGTTCTTATATAGGTTAGTGTTTTGACGTGCGACTGATATGGTTATCCGGAACATACATAGCAAGGAAAAACACCTTCGTGTGTGTGTGTGTGTCCGTGTGTGTGTCCGTGTGTGGGTGTGGGTGCGCGCGAGTGTGTCCGTGTGTGTGTGTGCGTGTGAGTGAGTGTGTCCGTGTGTGTGTTGTTTCTGTGTGTGTCCGTGTGTGAGTGTGTATGTGTTGAGGGAGGGGAGCAACGCATACTATTCATAGTTGGATATCTATGGTGGGTGGGTATGGTGGGGGCGGGTGAAAGGAATAGCTCATGTACTGATATGTTTTGTTCTATTTTGTATACATATGATGTACACAAGGTACATTAATAAATTATCCGTCTGTCTGTGTGTTAGTCAGTCTGCATGCAATGTTTTCTGTTGAAAATCTATGTTTGTGGGGAGGGTAAAGAAATGACTTGTGTGCTTTTGTGTTCGTTTTATTTTGTATATATGTGATGTGCATAAAATGAAATATTAATAAATTATCCATGTCTGTCTGTCTTGCAGCTGTATGCATAATCTTGTGTTGGAGATCTATGATAAAGGGGGGGGGGGGGAGGGGGGGAGGGGATACAGGAATGGCTTATATACTTTTATGTTTATTTTATTTTGTATACAATATGTGATGTACGACACCCCAGCACAAAAATACATTGGCTAATGTGTGTTAAAGTTGATGTGATATACACAGGACGAGACATTAATACATTATCTGTCTGTCTGTGTGTCTGCATAATCTTTAGAGGTGGAGATATGTGTTATTGGTAAGTATTACCCCAGTTGGTACTCATAACCAGAGATATCGTACAATATCACTGGACGATTTGTCACTTACAAACCAATGACTTTGGCGGTGTACTAAATATGACGTCATCACGTTCTGGTAAACACACCATTGTTTGTATAAATTTACGCTTCTCCGTTCTAATTGTTAAATTAGGAGATAACCATGTGGAGTTTTTATATTTGCGGGTATTATTGTCTATTTGATCCCGCAAATGTCATTTTTGACCGAAGGCTTTAGCGTGAGGTTAAAAATGAAACATTTGCAAAATGATAACACCAGCAAATTTAAAAACTCCATATGGTTATGTCCATTGTAAAGTGAATCGTTTTTCTAAAGAACTAACTGTATATTTGGCATTTCTTGAAAAAAATACCTGGCTACAATCTAACTGTAGACCCTTGAATCGTCAACTTCGCCTGTTCCAACTGCAAATGACGTCACTTTCTAATGACGTCATTAACTTTCCGGGTATTATTTTCATTTGATCCCGGAAAAAGAATGTAATTAACCAATCACAATACAGAACACACTCCAGTCAGTTTACAATTTATAATAAAATGTTATTTTAATACAATACATTATAGATTTTTTGAACACAATAAATAGAACTTGTACACAAAGTAATACATTTTGCTTGACTACACTGAAAAACAAATAATTTGATGCAAAAAAAAACCTAAGTGTTAATAAAAAATAAAATGTCATCGTGTAAGAGGAGCGTGCACCGTTAAATAACGTAAACTATTCTCGGTCTTGCGACTTTAAATGTGAAAAACCCCAGAAACAAACGAAAACAGTGTCATGTGAGAAAAATGAATTTAAGCCTTTAAATATTGAAGTAGATTATGGTGTAGAGTTATCTATGTTCTTCACAAATTGTGTTTGATGAAAATATAATGTACTGCTTATGAAAACGTATTGAGCACACATTGCTTTATAAATATGTCCATTTCTTACCATCAACAGACGCGTGTGCTGGAATTTTAACTGTGTGTGTGTGTGTGTGTGTGTGTGTGTGTGTGTCCTAACTATTGTGAGCGAAGTTTATGGAAGCTAGGGTGGAGTTTTAAAAAAAACCTCGAGGTGGGGTGAGGGGTGGGGTGTCCTAACCATTGTGAGCGAAGTTTATATGGAAGCTGTGGTGGAGTTAAACAAAAAAATTCGAGCTGGGGGGTGGGGTGGGGGTGGTGGTCGACTCCTAAAACCCTCGCCCTGCACACTCGCCTGGTCACTGGAGAAATGGATACACACAGAGTCACAGATGTATATTATGTGTGTCCATCAAGTCATTTATTTCCCGGCTTTACACTTTGCATCGGCGTTAGCGCTCACTTTGCCCTTTTCCGGATCACACTCTGCTTTAGCTGTCGCTTCAGCTTTTGCATTTCCATCTGTTTCTGCAGTTGTGTCTGTGTTCACTGTACACTGTCCATGCCTATCAAGATGAGCATGAGCGTCAGCATCAGCTTCGGCGTGACTTCCGCTAGAGCTACGCGCCGACGCATGCGCATGCGCACGAGCATCAATCGACGACATACTTGTTCCGTGTGTGTTGATTTTCTTGGTTGATCTAACGATGCGTTTTCAAACTCTCGTGAGGATCCTGTTCCAGTCTGCAACAGACAACATTAAATTACAACACACATTTAAATAGCCTTCAAATTGAAAAGAAATATATTGTCGGCTTAGATCAAAATGGGTGGGGTGTGGGGTGGGGGTGGGGTTGGGGGGGGTCTAGTTCGTTCGGTAGAAAAATCTCCTCGGTCGACCTATTGTCTGATTGTTTTTCCCCCATTCCATCCAGTGCCCAACGTCTGGTATTTCGAAAGCGGTGGTATGTGCTGTCATTTCTGTAAGAAAGTGCACATAAAATTTCCTTTACTGCTAATGGAAAATTGTATGTAATGGGCTTACTCTACCTTAGGGCGGGATGTAGCCCAGTGGTTGTTTAGAACGTTGCTATACATTAATAACTGACACAAGACGTTGAGAACTGAACATCAAATTTATGTAACCTTTTAACAGGTCAGCGGCCACGATGCAAGAGTGCTGGGCGGAAGTCACGTCAGACCCCCTGTCTTTCTAATTACCGTAATGTCTCTAATAGTCCGTAGTAGGCTGACACTACATCCCCCTTTCTCAGTCTGATAATATCAGATCTTTCCATGCTACATTTAGTGTGTATAATTATTCAGTACATCTATGGCCGCATTACAATACAATTGTATTCGTTTCATTAACTTCTAAAATATTTATAAAAAATGAAAATAATGAAAATACTGAAATGAATTATGGAATATAGAAATATTTGCCACTTCAATGTTTTTGTTTTTCCTAACAGTTCGTTTCTTTTGTCAGTTCTTAGGATGAATATTTAACTATCACATATTTTAATTACTACTAGTATTTTGATATTAACAACATTTCTACAAGTCCAGTCTTTTAGGTTGGACCGACATTCTGCCATATCTAGTTTTAACACCATTAGGATGACCAACATCATTAGTATTCTCGTGAGCTTTGTGTCCATCTGCCAGACTGTTAGTATTTGGAGACACATCAGATCTGTTTGGAAATGAAACAATATTTTGCGGACTCTCTGAGACCTGGACAAGATGTCTTCTGTTTCGTCGAAGAACAGAGTTTGGCGTTTGAACGAAATATGATCTGGGTGTATCTGCACGTTTTAGAACTCGTGCTTTTATAGTAGTGGTATTATCTCTCACAAGCACACTTTCTCCTCCTCGAAGAACAGGTAGGTTGTGTGAACGATGACGCAAATCAAAGTTTTGTTTTTGTGTAATCCTTTGGGTCGTCTCAGCATTGTGGAGTACTGCTGGATCTGGTAGATTTGGTGTAAGCACAGAAGGATGAACTGGTAAGTTACTCCGGAGTTGTCTCCCCATAAGTAGCTGTGATGGAGAGTATCCATTCTGAAGTGGTGTTGTTCTGTAAGATAACAAAGAGAGGTAAGGGTCTTTAGATTTTTTCATCAGTTGTTTTGATTGTCTGAACTGCACGTTCTGCTTCCCCATTACTCTGTGGATACCGCGGGCTACTTGTAATGTGAGTGAACGAATACTTTTCAGCGAATTCCTTGAAAGATTGAGAAGCATATTGCGGACCATTATCTGATACTATGATATCTGGTATTCCATGACGGGAAAAGATAGACTTCAAATGATTAATGACAGCCTCTGAAGTGGTGTCATTGTTGAGTCTTGCAAGTTCGATGTATCGAGAATAATAGTCAACGACTAATAAGTAGGTTTCTCCATTTAACTCAAATAAGTCTGTTCCAACTTTTTTCCATGGGCGAGATGGAAACTCGGTTGTGATCAGAGGTTCGCGTGGTAAAGAACGGAAGTTTGCACAAGTGCGACAATTTTGAACAACATGTTCTAGTTGGCTGTTTAGACCTGGCCACCAAACTGAATTTTTTCGCACGTGCACGACACTTATTAATTCCCTGGTGAGCTGCATGTAAAGCTTCAAGAATGTCTAGCTGCATAGCTGAAGGAATTACGAGTTGTGACCCTTTTAAAAAGTAGTCCATCAATAACAGTCAATTCATCCCGATGCGGCCAATATGCTCTAATACAATTGGGAACTCTGTCATATTCTGGCCAGCCATCACAACAAAATGACATAAGATGCAAGCACACCGGATCAATTTGTAAATTGAATCGGATTTCATCCAGACGCTTTTCTGTTGCAGGTAAGCTTGCAAGTACAGAAGCAATATAGATGTTTGTGTCTTCAAGAAGATCTTTGTCACTTTTGGTTGGTTGAGAGTTTACTGGAGCTCTAGAAAGTGCATCCGCAGAGGAAAGACGTTTCCCTGGAACATGCGAAATTGTGTACTTATAGGACATAAGTCTCATGCGAAATCGCTGGATTCTGGGAGGTAACTGTTCAAGGTTTTTCGAACCAAGCAGTGAAATCAATGGCTTGTGATCTGTTTCAATATGGAATTCCAGTCCAAGTATGAAATCACGGAATCTCTCACAGGACCAAGTAATAGCAAGTGCTTCCTTTTCAATTTGAGCATATCTTTGTTCGGTTTCACTCAGAGTCCGTGAAGCATAAGCTACTGGTTTTAAATTGCCGTCAGATTGTTTCTGAAGAAGAACTCCCCCAAGTCCATATGATGATGCATCAGAAGAAATAACTGTTTTAGCATTTGGATTGTAATGTACGAGAACTGGAGCTGAACTGATGTCATTTTTTATTTTGACAAAAGCAGATTGCTGTGGCTCACCCCATATCCAATCACTGTCTTTGACAAGCAAGTCTCTGAGAGGTTTTGTTTTGTCTGCCAAATTTTGAAGAAATTTGGCCAGCTGATTAACCATTCCCAGGAATCTACGGACTTCCGAAACATTTGTAGGTGGAGTCATTTGTGTTATTGCAGATATTTTATTTGGATCTACATGTACACCACTCGAGTCAACAACGTGACCTAGAAAGGTAATGCTGCTCTTTGAAAATACACATTTTTCATTTAGTGTAATGCCTGCCTTTTCCAGTGTTTGTAAAACGGCTTCCAGTCTTTTATCATGTTCCTGCTGAGTAGCCCCAAATATGAGAATATCATCAATTTGACATAAGGTACCCTCGAGACCTTCAAGAATTTTCTGCATTCTCTTTTGAAAGTGTTCAGGAGCGGAACTTATCCCGAAAGGTAGTCGATTGAAGCAGTATCTCCCAAAAGGAGTAATGAATGTTGTTAGTTTTGAAGACTGTGGTGACAAAGGTATTTGATAGAATCCAGAATTTGCATCCAATTTGGTAAAAACCTTTGCTCCATCCATTTGACTTAGTGTCTGATCGACTGATGGAAGAGGATGAATCTCTCTGCAAACACTGTCATTGAGTTTTTGTTAGGTCGACACAAATCCTAACATTTCCATTTGGTTTAGGGACTACAACCATTCCTGCGCACCAGTCTGTCGGTTCATCTACTCGTGAAATAACACCAGTGTTTTCCATTTTTAAAAGTTCAGCTTTTACTTTGTTCATCAGTGGTAAAGCGACACGTCTTGGTGTATATAATGCAAAGGGAACTGCATTTTCCTTCAGTTTAATAGTATACTCCCCCTGGAGTTTACCTAAACCTGTGAACAGTTTGGGAATCTTTTTCTCCAATATCTGTCAGTGTCTGTTTCAATGTTGTCTACTTTCTGGACCAAGTTCAGATCTATGATTGCAGGTCTACCAAGTAAACATGAAGTAAGGCCTTTTGCAACATATATTTCTTGAACTGTAATAGAATGTTCTTTTGGAAGTTTTAGTCTGCAAACAAATTTTCCCATCACTTTATCTCAGTATTAGCTGGACCAAACAATATGCGTTTTGGTTTTGAAAGTTTTGGTGAATTTATTTCCTGATATACCGCATCAGAAATCACTGTAACATCTGCCCCTGTGTCTATTTTGAATTTGATAGCTTTAGATGTTTCCCCTAATTCTAAATGTACTGTCCATGGTTCTGAATTTTCTGAATGAACTGTGCCAAGGTAGGCATATGTATTTTCTGTTTCATGATCGCTATTAGTGTCACTTGAAGACATATTTTGCTGATCATTTTCAACATGAGCAATTCTTGCAGGTTTACTTCGACAAACTGTATCCCAGTGTCCTTTTTTCTTGCATTTTCTACAAACAGAATGAATAGCTGGACAGGTTTCTCTTGGATGTGCATTCCTACCGCATCTGCCACATGTAGGTTTTGGGTGCGGTTGTTTTACATACGGTTTACGGTAATGTTTACTCGTACCTTTGTTCTGAGGTGGTGGTGAAAATTTCTTCTTTTGAATGAAATTACTGTGAGCTACATTTTCTACCTTTAATGTTGGCACTTCATCTCTTAGTAGTGATTGTTGTTTCTTGATAGCTTCGGACTGACGAACATAGTTTATTGCTAATTCAAGGGTTAAATTTGAGTCGTGTTGTAATTTTTCTGAAAGTTTCTCATCAAGGATTCCCACAACAATTCTGTCTCTAATCATTTGATCATGCAATGCTCCGTATTCACAGTGTTCACAAAGTGAGTACAACAACGTAATAAAGGAATCAACAGGCTCGTTCAGTTCTTGTTTTCTTTTATTGAATTGTGCACGTTCAAAAATTACGTTCTTTCGAACCATAAAATAATTGTCAAACTGCCTTTTAACAACTTCATATTCGGTTCTGTCATCCTCCGAAAGTGTAAAAGTAGTAAGAATGTCATCGGCGGTGTCCCCCATACTGTATATTAATGTGGACACTTGAAGATCGTCTGGTTTTTGGTCTAAACCGGACGCTATGCGGAATCGTTCGAATCGGCGAATCCATTTAGGCCATTCTTCTGGTTTGGTGAATGTAAACAATTCTGGAGGCTTAACTTGAAAAGATGCCATTATTTAGTTATATTGTGTATGGGCAGTAAAATATTGCGTCAATATTCAATTCGACTTGTCCGGGCATTTTTAAAATGGCGCCAACTGTATGTTTGACCACATGCTCCGAAAGTTCATTTTTGCAGTTTTTCTTAATTATTGTGACTTCGTCTTGTACGTAGGCCTACCTTATTTCGAAAAATCCGAAAGAATTCGCCACTTCTGACACCATGTTTAGAACGTTGCTATACATTAATAACTGACACAAGACGTTGAGAACTGAACATCAAATTTATGTAACCTTTTAACAGGTCAGCGGCCACGATGCAAGAGTGCTGGGCGGAAGTCACGTCAGACCCCCTGTCTTTCTAATTACCGTAATGTCTCTAATAGTCCGTAGTAGGCTGACACTACAGTGGTAAAGTGCACCCCTGATGCGCGGTCGGTCTAGGATCGATCCTCGTCGGTGGGCCCATTGACCTATTTCTTGTTCCAGCCAGTGCACCACGACTGGTATATCAAGTGCCGTGGTATGTGCCATCATATCTGTGGGATGGTGCATATAAAAGATCCCTTGCTACTAATGGAAAAAGGCCAAAGCCGGCTCTTGTGCCCACGACAGGCATGCGCTACAACAGCTAGTTCTGAATGTGCACGTAAAACCCTATGACCTGACCTGATGGAAAAATGTATCGGGTTTCCTTTCTATATCTGTGTCAAAATGACCGTATATTTGACATCCAATAGCCAATGAAAACGCACCATTCAAAATTGTAGATGTAAATATGATATGAGAAGAAATAATGACACATTTGACTGAATTTGTATAACTGGATTTAATCTGGTAGACAATATATAACCTAAACATTTATACAAGGGTTAGGGCTTTTGTGTGTTTATAACAACCTGGCACAGGCAATAGCAATAAAGCCAAACAAAATAATAACTGTGGCTCCGATTACCTATAAACAAAATCGTGCGACCGTAACGGTTTAAAAAAGAAAAAAAAAAAAAAAAAGAAGAAAAAAAAAAGAAAAAAAAAGGAGCACAAAATAATAATTTAAAAAAATTGCCGACCAACCGTGTCTACATTGATATCACCAACAAGCGGATTTTGTTTGTTTAACTCTTGTATAGTATTTAATTGAGAATTAAATTGCATTTATCTCAGCCGTGTTTTGAAATTCCAGAAAATACCGAAACGGAAAGTAATAATTTCTACGAAGAATAAGTTCCCAGACTTAAATCTAATTAAACTTAAGAGAAACCTTGCTCTCTTGCTACATATATCAAGTGATAGCTTAACATAGCACAGCCATCATATTTAAGCAGCACTATTATATTAAATGTCTGCTAAACGAATTTGGGGTTGATAATTCGAGATAATTATCGTAATACATTTGCCAGCTTTAACAAAAATCTGGTATTCATCCTTTTACATCAGCATAACGTCTGATCGTTTAGTTAGACTTCCGTGATTCTCGAGGAATACAGATTTTAATTTAACTTTTGGTTTCGTATTCAACAAAGTTATGCTGTCTCTTTTTCTCCGAAAGTTTTATGAGTTTCGTTTTGTTTTGAAATAAAAAAAAACCCAAGCGAGACACACAAAAGAAGTCAACGTTTGTTTTATTTAGCGACACCTCTAGACCACATTAATTAATCATCGGCTATTGGATTTGGTAAATTCTGATTCGTAGTCATCAGAGGAAACCCGTTACATTTTTCCATTAGCAGCAAGGGATCTTTTATATGCACTTTCCCACAGACAGGATGGCACATACTAAAATTTTAAAAATCTATTAACTTTTTTGCTAATTGCGATTTTCAGAATTCTGCCCATTTTCAACTCTACCCCTCCCCCCCCATCCCGAGTCAGGCCACCGATCTGATCTAATTTCTTTTTGACCACCCGATCTAATCTAGCGACCAAATTTAATGAGTAGAATTTTCTTTATTAATTATATTAATTAGAGATGCGCATCAAAATTTTAAAGGCCCACTATTGAATTTTTGGATGTAAATTTTAAAATTGTCCCCTTAATTTTTTTCTGTCCCTGGACAAGCCCCTGGCTATTCAGAGACAGGCCCCGGGACGGACATGCTCGAAACTCTAGTGGTATATGAGCATGTTAAAATTATTTGCACTCGCACTCGTTAAGAGAACCTTCCTGTTGAGCAGCGAACCAGCCCTATGTGCAATAATAAATGTGTTGAAGATGAAGTCCACGTTTTAATCGAGTGTGCAATGTACACCGACTTACGTTTTAATTTAACATGTTTAGCTGGGGGGTTTTAAATAGAGAATATGAATATATATATAAAGGATTGTTTATTTCTTTCACGTTCTTTCACGTTCATCGTGGTATGAACAAAAAATCATTCGCAAACTGTGAGAATCGTTCACATACATACAGAGACAGATGCAGAGACATACAGAGACATACAGAGAGAGAGAGAGAGAGAGAGAGAGAGAGAGAGAGAGAGAGAGAGAGAGAGAGAGAGAGAGAGAGAGAGAGAGAGAGGCAGGCTATTACCAGAGTGTTTTTCGGTATCGTCAATATCATATATTAGGAATAAAAATTGTATTATGCGAGCGTCTGGCTATGATGTTGACGATACCGAACCACACGAGGGTAATAATCTCTTTATCATATAATGTCAGTACGAATCGACAACTAGAAAGAGCGTTCAGTAACAGTTTGTTTGGTTTGTTTAACGACATCACTAGAACACATTGATTGATTTAATCATCGGCTATTGGATGTCAAACATTTCATAATTGGATGTCAGAGACAATATGTACCACGGCCTTTGATATACCAGTCGTTGTACACTGGCTGGAACGAGAAATAGCTCAATGGACCCACAGACGTTCAGTAACAGATCTGTGTTGCAGAAAGACAACGAGCTAGCCAGTTACATAGCTTGGCATAACGTTACGGAGTGTTCTTCTCAAATGAACGCGCATTTAATCCGTCGTTCGTCAACTATAGATTCTCATTTTATTTTATTTTTCTACTAGTAAATTCAATTATTTGGATGCTGATTTTTTTTTTTATGAGCATATATTTCAAAGTATAAAAGTTTATATTTAATAACAAAATGGTAATATGACAAGGCATATTTACTACTGAAAACAAGAAACTGTACTTTGATATTAAAATGATGTCTCAGACGAAATACTTTGTAACAGTAATGAAAGAAAAATGTTTTAAAAAGATACCTTGATATAGGAAGAGCCTCAAATGAAGATACCAAATATCTATTTTCTTAATCTTAGTAACACAAACGTTAGTAACGTCGTTATTTATACTCGGAAATTATTCATCGCCGAACAGCGTGTAATGGCTTACGTGAATATTCGGGGAAAGGCGTATACCATCACTAAGTCAAGAGCTATATTTAGCAGGGGAAATACCCATCAATTCCTGAAGAACAAAAAGATGAACACTATTCTTTGAACTTTCTATTTCCCTTTGTGGTGGTATAGCCCGAAACGTTGGTGTTGGTAGTAGAATCAATATTGAGGTACTAATATAATGTTGTATTTAGGGGCAGGATCTAGCACAGTCGTTAGAGAGGTGCTTAGATCGTAGGATCGAATCCCATCGGTTGACGCTGATCGATGTTTTCACTTAGCTCGAATTACCTCTGGCCCTCCCCTTATTAATATTAATAAGTAAAGGACTAGAGTTTAGGCGGTCTATTTTTTTTTTTTACCCTGTTTCAACCAGTGCCCCACGACTGATATATTAAATGCTGTAGTATGTGCTGTCCTGCCTGTGGGAAAGTGCATATGGAAGACTTGGTCTAATTTGATTAGATTTTCACTGCATCAAAGTATCAAATAATTTTATGGAAGCTGTGGTATAGTTTAAAAAAAAAAAAAAAAACTCGAGCTGGGAGGTGGGGTGGGGTGAGGGGTGGTGTTCGACTCCTAAAACCCTCGCCCTGCACACTCGCCCTGTCCATACCGTAAATAAAATGTGTTGAGTGTGTCGTTAAATAAAACATTTCCTTCCTTCCTTCCTCAGCGTGCATTTCGCCCTTTTTCTTCCGAAAGGAAGGAAGGAAATGTTTTATTTAACGACGCACTCCTCACATTTTATTTACGTTTTTATGGCGTCGGACATATGGTTAAGGACTACTCATTTCAATTAGCAGCAAGGGATCTTTTATATACACCATCCCATAGACAGGATAGTACATACCACTGCCTTTGTTACACCAGTTACGGAGCACTGGCTGGAACGAGAAATAGCCAAGTGGACCCACCGACGGGAGTCGATCCTAGATCGATCGCGCATTAGTCCCTTTTTTGAAGTTCAGTTTATATGGTTTGGTTTTGTTTAACGACACCACTAGATCACATTGATTTATTAATCATCGTCTATTGGATGTTAAACATTTGGTAATTCTGACATAGTCTTAGAGAGGAAACCCGCTACATGTTTCCTTTAGTAGCAAGGGATATTTTATATGCATCATCCCACAGACAGGATAACACATACCACGACATTTGAAGTTTCCTCTCCTCTGTGTTATATCTGCTGTCTAAACCAGCGACTATGATGATGGTGTGATAATGATGCACGAATTACGCTCGTATACACATGCACAAATGCACATTTTGATGGGTGGGATTTAGCTCAGTGGGTAGAGCGCTCGCTTGAGGTGCATACGTCGCATGTTCGAATGACCTAAGTGGAATCATTCTAAAATTGGGCTTTTCCACCCGTCACAACCAGTACGCCACAGCTGGTATACCAACGGCCGTGGTATGTGCTGTCATGTCTATGGGAAAGTTCATATACAAAATCCATTTCTGCTAATGGAAAATTGTAGCGGGTTTCCTAAAAGACTTCGTGTTAAAAATCACCAAATGTTTGACATCCAATAATTAATATATCAATGTGCTCTAGTAGTGTCGTTAAACAAAACAAACTATTACCTTCAATTGTACATTTGGACAACGTGAACATATATTATACATACGAACATGTACACATACATATACAGAACTGTTCCTAATCTAAAATGATATATTATTTAATATTTATTATTATTATTATTATTATTATTATTATTATTATTATTATTTTTTTTTTTTTATTTTTTTTTTTATTTTATATATATTTTTTTAAATGTTATAAATAATAATAATGTTTTTAATGTTTTAACGGTTATAATATAAATCTATTTCCATAAGAAAAAGTTTTCGAATTAAGAATGTAACTGAATTATCGTAAAGTTTGTTTTGTTTAACGACACCACTAGAGCACATTGATTAAACTATCATCGGCTATTGGATGTCAAACATTTGGTAATTTTGACATATGGTCTTACAGAAAAAAACCCGCTACATGTTTATGTTAGTAGCAAGGGATCTTTTATATACACCATCCCACATACAGGATAGCACATACCAATAATCCAATGGGTCCGCAGACGGGAATCGACCCAAAACGAACCGTGAATCAAGCGAGCTTTACATAACACAGCCATCATATTGAAGAAGCACTATTATATTAAATGTCTCCTACGAATCTGGGGTTGATATAATTTGAGATAATTATCGTAATACATTTGCCAGCTTTAAAAATATCTGGTACTCGCCCTTTTAGATCAGCGTAACGTTTGATCGTTTAGTTAGACTTCCGTGATTCTAGAGGAATACAGATTTTACATTTAACTTTCGGTTTCGTATTCAACAAAGTTATAGGTTGCACTATACCAATTAATTTCCGGCTGGGTCGAAGTTCGAGGTGTACCGAACTTTTGATAGAGAAGTTAACACCACAAGTCCTGTGATTGGTTATAAATGTGAGTGTGTTGGTTGTAAAAAAAATTAGTTTCATCTGGGCTAAAAATGTATGCAATTTTATTTGATGTAGTACCACCGTGTCAAGTAGCCTTGTGCTTGGAACATGTATGGGGTACCTGTAAAAAAAAGTACTAAAATTTTGTGCGAAACTAGGGGTGTTGCAGAAACATCTGGTTATACCGAAAATGAGCCATGAAAGGTACCATTTTCTGCAGTTAATACTTTGAGGTAGGGGTTGTAGTACTGATATTTATGGGTCACAGTTTGGTTGATATATTGCATATAGTGTTTTTAAACACAAACGTTAACATGGTCGCCTATGGGATTTGAATTGGTATAGTCCAACCTATAGTCCGTGGGCTGAAGGGGCCCACCTGCCCCCCCCCCCCCCCCCGACACGAATTGACTAAACTATTTTTTTCTAACAGTTTCGGACCTATATTTTAGGATTATGAATGTTAACATTGGATAAACTGGGACGCACTATGGTTTTGGAGGGGTTGAAGTGAACCATGAAGCAAGATTTTTGGAATTAGAATTATGGGGTAGGGATAACAAAAATGGACATAACTTAGGTTTAAATTGACAGAGAATACTCTGTGACCACTCAAAATATTGGTATGGGTGGCCTGTGTTCGTTGGTATGTATATTATAATTACTGTGTCAATATATGGTGAACATAATATATTATTTTTATTCCTAATATATGATATTGACGATACCGAAACACACGAGGGTAATAATCTCTTTATCATATAATGTCAAGCTTAATACAATGCGTTTTTGTAAACTGTACACTGTAAATATTTTTATTTTATGACTATGGATGCATACGTCAATTATGGAGTGTCGCCCGAGTACGTTTGCTAAAATGTTAATAAACCTAGTGTCGTGACGTCGATTAATTTACATCTAATTTGCAAATTTATCAAATTTTTAAAGTATGCGATCTGAAAAAAATCACATACATTTGTACTTTGATTGCACTGAAAATGTAAGATATTAAATGACTTATGTACTTTATACTGTATTTTAAATTCCATTTTATTATTGTGTACATAAGGTGATACTTTAATAAATTATTTGTCTTATAATAAAGAAAAAAAGAAAGAAAGAAATGATTTACTTAACGACGCACTCAACTCATTTTTATTAACTTTCGCTGCACCATCGATTAGTAGCAGTAAATATTTTATATGCAGCATCCAACAAACAGGATATATAGTACATAACACGGTTTTTGATACACCAGTTGTGGTCCACTGGCCCACCAACGGTTTTACTTACCACTGCTTGTTAACTTTTCTTTCCCATACTGATTCATTTGTTAACTGCTACAATGCTAGCATACCCGATGGTCGATAAAACAACGTGCTCTAGTGGTGTCGTTAAAAACACATGCTCTAGTGGTGTCGTTACAAACATTTTAACTTTATCCCATAGGTTACCTGTTATCTTTTATATGGTTTTTCTCACAGACAGGAAAGCACATACCACGGCCTTTGACCAGTTGTGGTGCACTGGTTGGAACGAGAAAACCCCCCAATAAATTGAATAGATCCACCGAAGTGGTTCGATCCTGCGACGCAAGTGCTTTGACATAGTTTACGAAGGTTTGAGTTCGGTAGTGGAACAGAAGAGCCAGCATATCGGACAGGAAGGCGCTAGTGCTGGGAGGTGGGGGGGGGGGGGGGGGGGGTGGTCGACCCCCCCTTGCTTAAAGCGAATTTTTTTTTCTAGGAACTTACGACAACACCCCCCACCCACCACCCCCCACCCCCCAAAAAAAACCCAACAGAAAAAAAAAACCCACCCAAAAAACAACAAAAACAACAAAAAGCCAACAGAGAAAACAACACACAATTGAATGGATGATTGAATTTTTAATGACATCCAGCAAAAACAGAAGAATTTTTATTTTTTTATTGGGCCAAACAGAATAATAAGTGGAAATATAATATGTTTTCTTTGTGTGTATTGTAATGTTAATTTGTTTGAACTTTATTTTATTGTTGGATGTCAAAGTAGACAATGTCATATAGATATAAAAAACATTGATTTTGATGGTGTTTAATTAGTTTTCTTTACATCACATAGATACATCTTTATTACCCATATGGTTGAAAATATCTTGGTACATATTTATAAACTATTTCAGTTTTATTATTTTTTTAATACAATGCCTACCTACCATAAAAAAATTCGCCTAAAAAAACAAAACGAAAAGATTTGAAGCCGAACTTCCTACCCTAATTTTTTTCGCTTAAGTAATCAGATATTATTCTGTTTGGCCTTGTAAAAAAAACAAAAAAAACAACAAAGAAACAAACAACATAAAAAAATTAAAAATAAATCTTAATAAATAAATAATAATAAAAGGAAAAGAAACACAAAAAGTCACATAAACTCAAGTTATACAAAAAATAATCATAATTTATTAACACATTTAACACTTGTATTGTTTATTTGCGTCCTGTTTTAACTTTGGCATTCGCATTTGCTGAAACACGTCCAGTCTTGGGATTGCAGGTTGCTTTAGCGCCAGCTGATGCAGTCGCTTTGCCCTTTGTGCTGGTCGCCGTTTGTGTCTGGGTGTGGCACTTCCCTTTGCAATAGTCCGCCCTGGCACTGGCACTGGCTGTACCACTCCCTTTAGAAGACGACCCCGAGGCACTGGCGTCGGCACTAGCGTGTGAAGGTCCTGGCATTCTGCTCGCTAGTTCGTCTGACGATTTTTGTGCCTTTCCACCAGTCTAGGTTATCCCCTACAGTAATGTAGAAGAAACATTATGTTACTAAAGGTGTAAGACTTTATATAATGTGGGGGGGGGGGGGGGGGGGGGGGGGGGGGGGGTGGTCGTAGCCCAGTGGTAAAGCGCTCGCTTGATGCGCGGTCGGTCTAGGATCTATCCCCGTCGGTGGGCCCATTAAGCTATTTCTCGTTCCAGCCAGAGCACCACGACTGGGATATCAAAGGCTGTGGTATGTATCCAATAGCCGATGATTAATACATCAATATGCTCTAGTGGTGTCGTTAAACAAAACAGACTTCTTATAGAATATGTAGACTAATTAACTTAGATTGTAATAACAGTTTATCGGTCGTTAAAAAATCATGAGTACAAATATTTTCGCAGACAGACACTAACGGAAACCAGGGGCGGATCTGGGGTGCCCCAGGGGCCCGCCCCCCTACATTTTGCGACAACCACCGTGTATATAGCCACTTCTGTGTTAAGTGACACATATGGCGACCTCCATGACGGTTGTATTTATGGAATTTATCTTTGTACACAATAGTTAGAACGATGTGTGTACGGGGCATTTAGATTACAAAGACCCTCCAGCCCCCACACCAAAAAACAGAAGAAGAAAAAACCTAACAAAAAATAACAACAAAAACCCCACCAAGAAAACAAATCAATTTTTATAAATAATAACCACACTTAATCTGTGCATTAATAACTTGGGAATATCAAAACTGTATTTGTGCTTGCTCACCATGTAATCAGAGTCGCGTTCAGTACGAATCGATTCCTGCTTTAAGAAATCTAATGAATTCGACGAATCTACAGAATTTAACAATATGACTGTCGGCAGCTAGACAGAGCTTTCATTAACAGTAAGGGATATTTTATACGTACCATCCCACAGACAGGATAGTACATACCACGACCTTTGATATACCAGTCGTGATATACTGGCTGGAACGAGAAATAGCTAAATGGGCCCACAGACGTTCAGTAACAGATGTGTTACACAAAGACAACGAACTAGCCAGTAACATAGCTTGGCATAACGTTACGGAGTGTTCCTCTCAACTGAACGCGCGCCCAATCCGTTGTTCGTCAACTATAGATTCTCATTTTATTTTATTTTTCTACTAGTAAATTCCATTATCTGGATGCAGTTTTTTATGAGCATATATTTCAAAGTATAATGTTTATATTTAAAAACAAATGTTAATAAATAATTTTGGCTGGAAGCCGCCATTGTGCAATTTTTACATGACATATTTACTACTGGAAACAAGAAACTGTACTTTAATATTAAAATGATGTCTCAGACGAAATACTTTGTAACAGTAATGAAAGAAAAATGTTTTTAAAAGATACCTTGATATAGGAAGAGTCTCAAATGAAGATACCAAACATATATTTTCTTAATAGAAACAGTAACACATACGTCAGTAACGTCGTTATCTAAAGTTCAAACTCGAAAGTTATTCATCGCCGAACAGTGTCTAATGGATTACGTGAATATTCGGGGAAATGTGTATACCATCACTAAGCCAAGAGCTATATTTAGCAGGGGAAATACCCATCAGTTCCTGAAGAACAAAAAGATGGACACTATTCTCTGAACTTTGTATTTCCCTTTGTGGTGGTATAGCCCGAAAGGTTGGTTGTGGTAGTAGAATCAATATTGAGGTACTAATATAATGTTGTATTTAGGGGCAGGATCTAGCACAGTCGTTAGATAGGTGCTTAGATCGTAGGATCGAATCCCATCGGTTGACGCTGATCGATGTTTTTACTTAGCTCGGATTACCTCTGGCCCTCCCCTTATTAATATTAATAAGTAAAGGACTAGAGTTTAGGAGGTCTATTTTTTTTACCCTGCGTCAACCAGTGCCCCACGACTGATACATTAAATGCTGTGGTATGTGCTGTCCTGCCTGTGGGAAAGTGCATATGGAAGATTTGGTCTAATTTGATTAGATTTTCACTGCATCAAAGTATCAAATAAATTAATGAAACGAACAGGTTTATAATACAGTTAACGTGAGTCTTTCTCTCTTTTTTCGTTTTAGGGAAAGGAAGGAAGGAAGTAAATGTTTTATTTAACGACGCACTCAACACATTTTATTTACGGTTATATGGCGTCGGAAATATGGTTAAGGACCACACGGATATTGAGAGAGGAAACCCGCTGTCGCCACTTCATGGGCTACTCTTTTCGATTAGCAGCAAGGGATCTTTTATATGCACCATCCCACAGACAGGATAGTACATGCCACGGCTTTTGCTACACCAGTTGTGGAGTGCTGGCTGGCACGAGAAATAGCCCAATGGGTCCACCGACGGGGATTGATCCTAGACCGACCGCGCATCAAGCGAACGCTTTACCACTGAGCTACATCCCGCCCCGTTTTAGGGAAAGGTGACCAGTCGTAGTCGTACTATTAATAACGACGTCTTAAAATGTTTAAACGAGAATTGTGAGTGAAAAACACACGCTAGAAAGAGCAATATTATTGTCACGGGGATCCTATAGTACCCGTAACTGAATAAAACACGATTATCCAAATATCTCTCCTAACTGTATATCTATTAGATCTCTCTGTATCGGGCAGTCCAATACCCGAGTGGCTGGGCTCTAGGTATATCAGAGATAAGATCTTAAATAAATATATATTTTATATAGTACGTTTAGTTCACTAGAAAACACAACAAAACACAATACACTTTGGAATCTGTAATAACCTTACGCTGACAAATATACTTGCCGCAGTAGTTAATTAACAACAACAAATAATAACAACCCAGAACTAATCACTTAATTAGTTAATCACTAGGTGTCTAGTTTACACAATATTCTAATCACTACACCGTGATACAACACACACACGTGTGATAATTGAGAAACGCTGCCAGGGGAACTTAATTAATAAAGGAATTACAACTCTATTCCTAACTGGTTAATTTTTAATTAACCCTTAACTACTCATTCAGTAACCTTGTAATACAGAATTAATACTGGTACCTATCACAATAAAGACAATAACCTACAGTTTACAGGTCCTCTAGGATGACTGGCTAAGCTTTATATTACCAAATACTCGTATACAAATATTAGACAGTGAAGCCTACAATTTACTTCGTCAGATTACCGGAAACACTGTCTAAAGAATATTGGTATAATACAGTATTAAAATATTTAAAGTCACATCAATCACATCAAGGTTATACAACAGAGCAGAAATATATATTTACCAAGTCCAGTCGGACTAACGTTCCCCGTGAGCCTTCCAATGATTCTCCCCGATAAATCTAAAATCCTAGCTATTTATTACAAAAGCCGAATATTGCCTGGGGGCACATCGCGGTACTCCCCCTATCATGTGATTTTTCCACAGCGACCAAGACGGCATTTTTTTTCTTAGATGGTCAGACTAGCTGTCGCCATTCCGCTAGGAATACAAGGTCGTAAAACAGAACTCGCAGAGGTATTACGTAACTACTGGCCACATGGCCTCCACAACTGGTCTGGGTGTGTATTAGGGGGTACGGTCGCGCGGAGTTATTACGTAACAAAGTTCCCACTGGTCTTAAGTGCATATTGGGATACAAGACTACCACCGTCGCGCGGGGGTATTACGTAACCAAGCTGCACACAGCCCTCTAAAACCATTAACATCGCCACAGGCAAAAAAGATAAGAGCATGTTCCGTCACAATTATGATAGTAAACAGCGCACCATAGCTAATTAAACAAAATATATTTGAAAGTTTGTTGCCTTATGTATATTCTATAGTATAATAGTAGTACATAATACCCGAGGCCTTATGGGATAGAACATTTCGTTTTTGTATACCACCATTCACTTTTCAATAACATCTTTATGCCAGAATATATTCTATGAAAAATGTTCTGGACAGCGGTGTGTGTGTGTGTGTGTGTGTGGGGGGGGGGGGGGGTAGTGGTCTCGGGTGGGGGTGGTCGGGAAAGGGGTGTGTTTGTGTGTTGTCCGAAACACCGAACACCCTTTCCCCCTCGCATATGCCCATGATCTTCTGTATTTTGGAAAAAGCATTTCTTATCGACTTTTCACTTTCTAGTAGGGCATAACTCTTTAAAGGAACAGACCCTAGTGTTTAAACCCTAAGGCATAATTTTCACCTAGACTCTAGTTTCAACCCGTAAAAATGGACACTAAGTTTGGTTAATTTACAAACCTGTAACAAATTTGGATACAACAGAGCGAAACAAGAGTCTGTGACGATGAAATGCCCTTAAAAATAGACTAAAATGTGATTCCAAAAACAGTTACTTCTCAGACACACGTACGTTTTTAAATATATGAAAAATTGCATTTTGTGGTATTAGAAACACCAGGATAACCAGGAACACTTCGGTTGTACGGAAATGGATAATCTAAACAATAAAATATAAGTAATGTTTGATTTCAGTGACCATAAATGACTCTAATAGTGAAAAATACGCTGTAGTGTTTAAAAACTAGGGTATGTCCCTATAACGACGTGACCGGCCTCGGTGGCGTCGTGGTAGGCCATCGGTCACCAGACTGGTAGGTACTGGGTTCGGATCCCAGTCGAGGCATGGGATTTTTAATCCAGATACCGACTCCAAACCCTGAGTGAGTGCTCCGCAAGGCTCAATGGGTAGGTGTAAACCACTTGCACCGACCAGTGATCCATAACTGGTTCAACAAAGGCCATGGTTTGTGCTATCCTGCCTGTGGGAAGCGCAAATAAAAGATCCCTTGCTGCTAATCGGAAGAGTAGCCCATGTAGTGGCGACAGCGGGTTTCCTCTCAAAATCTGTGTGGTCCTTAGCCATATGTCTGACGCCATATAACCGTAAAATAATGTGTTGAGTGCGTCGTTAAATAAAACATTTCTTTCTTTCTTTCTATAACGACGTCTTTTCACAGAACGTGACTTTCAAGTTGCCTTGTCTTCTTTATCTTGTCTTTAATTTTCAGTATTTGCCAGACTTGAAACTATTTTAAATATATATATATATATATATATATATATTTTTTTTTTTACAATACATTGAATGGAATCACTACCCATGGAAACCAGCAGCAACAGCAACAACAACAATAAAACAAAATAATAACATAGAAAACACTACATTAATATTTTATAGATTTATTAATCTCTCTTCGAAACATTTTGTTAACTTGTTTGTTGACATTTTTGATAACAGTGTTCATGTTAAATACAGTTCTAGTATAAAACGGCAGGCCACAATTTAAACACCTTCCAACAATAATAATAATAAAAAATGTTTGACCTAATACAATAAAAAACAAAACAAAAATACGTAGAACGGTTTATCGACCTCCTGTATTAACACTCGCATTCGCATCTGCGGATACGGATCCGGTGTTAGAGTCGCAAGTTGCGTTAGCTGAGGCTGTCGCATTCGCATCTCCCGACGTGCTTGTGGATGTACTGGTTTCAGTGTGGCACTGTCCATCGCAATAACTTGCGCTAGCATTGGCGCTGGCGTCACCACTTCCTGACGACGACGACCCCGAAGCGTCGGCGCTGGCGTTGGCGTGTGAGGGATCTGACATTCTGAGTGTTGGTTAGCGTGGCGAGTTTGTCTGTTTGTTGTAGTCTGTTAAAAAAAGAGTTAAAGTTTGTTTTATTTAATGTGACCCACTAGAGTACATTGATTTATTAATCATCATCAGCTATTGGATATCAAACGGTTGGTAATTTTAACATAGTCTTAGAGAAAAAAAACCTCCATTAGCAGCAAGGGATCTTTACAGGGGTGCAGAACTGGGAAATATTTAACTAGCCCGTCGGACTAGAACCAACTACAATTTACTAGCCCTCCAAAATTTCTACTAGTCCGCCGGTCTATAGAACAATATATTATTAACAATATTATAATATATAGTGTCTTCACTTCAAATACAGAGATATATATTGACTAAATATATTTAAGAACATTTGGTAAGTGATCAACATCACGTGGCAAACGAAACCAAAACTAGTCGGACTGGTAGTTGCATTTTTTAACTCGTAGTACTTTTATATGCACCATCCCACAGACAAGATAGCACATACCACGGCCTTAGATATATCAGTCGTGGTTCACTGGCTAGTGGTTCTCTCTCACTAACAACTAACCAACTATCAACTAATCCACTGTCCTGAACAGACAGCCCAGATAGCTGAGGTGTGTGCCCAGGACAGTGTGCTTGAACCTTAATTGGATATAAGCACGAAAATAAGTTGAAATGAAAATAAATAAATAATAAAACAGGATTGCAGCCTGAGTTATGAAGGTTCACATGGTACTGAAGATATGGCTGTTCATAGTTCACAGCTGGACGTAGTAGATCAGTGTCTATAAAGCATTCATATAATACATTCCAGGACCCATATTCACAAAAAAGTGTAAATTTACGTCTACGACTAGCACTTACGTCTGCCGTAGATTTACGTTTACGTGCAAGAAGCACCTTATTCTCAAAAATGGTCGTAAATGTAAACGTAACTTAGTTGGACGTAAATCTACGATTTAACACACTCACTGGAGTAATTAATAAAAAACACATTAGAAACGATGGCTACCGGGTAAATAACAAATGCGCAAAACGCAATTTTCTTTGTCGTCTGCTAACAATAACATTGCGAACAGTGAACCATGGCATTTTGGTATTGGTGGTGACCCGCGTTTTGGTACGAACTTGAGGACATTTCTTAAAAAGGAAAAGATAACTCAGGAGAAATTGGCCGAGTTGAAAACATCCGTTCGATCATGAACAAAAATATGTTCAATCCGTGGGCGTTCGTCATCGCAAACTGCTTCATTTATTGGAAATACTGCTAGTTTCCGTAAATAATAGTAAATAACGGCGATCGTGCTTGATTTGTTATATGTACACAACTTACGTGCAGCGTTAGTTGCAACCTGAGCAGGCTGAGGCACTCTTATATTTACGTCCAACTTTACACGTAACTTAAGTTTTCGTTGTTTCGTGAATAGCTCTTCAGTCGTAGATTTACGTTTACGTGTAAAACTAGGCTTACGCCCTCTCGGAGGATAAAGGCCCAAACCATTTTGTTACATGTATATGTCCCTCTTTCTGTCTCCCTCCCCATCTCTCTGTCTCTCTGCCTCTGCCTCTGTCTCTCTCTCTCTCTCTCTCTCTCTCTCTCTCTCTCTCTCTCTCTCTCTCTCTCTCTCTCTCTCTCCCTCCCCCCCTCTTTCCCTCCCTCCATCCCCTCTCTCTCTCTCATGGTCTAGACTGTGGCTACTTAATATTATTATGAACTCGAGTTTGAGTCATGATTCCCCGGAAAATATTAAAAACAAGGACATTAACTGTCAATTTGAATGCACTTTTCAATGTATTTTCTATAGACACCTCATAATTTGTAAATGTTCCGTCAAATTAAAAATTGTAGAAGACTCGATAATTCTATTTATTTACGTCACCCACCACAAAACAATCAAGACGAAGCAGACGAGAAGTAGAAACAAAACACCATTTTTGAACAGCCGCCTGTATGGACACTCGCATTGGCACCATGCTGATACGTTATCCAGTTATTACGGTCGTCAAGTGCGCTTAGCTGTAGCCGTCGCATCGCATATCCCGACGTACTTGTT
>NC_054707.1:21453534-21463534 GCF_016097555.1 Gigantopelta aegis
TTGACTGGACAACACACCCACACACACACACCAAAATGACCTAGAACCCCCGCCGCCGAAAACAATCACCCTATCGCACCACTTAACGTTTAACTTCTATTTTGACTTTCTACATGGGTTGGGGGAGAAGAGAAAAGAAAGAAAGGAAAAAAAGAAGGAAAAAAGAAAGGCAACCGGAGAGAGAAACCAAACAGACCGAGATGAAGAAAGAAACACGAGCCGGATAGAAGAGGGAAACAAAAGAGAGAAGGGAGCGGAAAGAAAAGGGAAAAGATACGAGGAGAGGGGGGAAGAAAAAAAAAAAGGAAAAAAACCTAGGAGAAGGTTTAGAAGGTGGGTGGAGTGAAATGGGTGGGTACCAACCTGAGAGGGAAATGTTATAAAAAACAAAAGAAATACTTCTTGTGTGGATAAAAAATAAATGATGGGGGGGGGGGGATGATGTGAAGGGGGGAATTTTTATGAAGGGAGGGGGCGGGCAAGAATCAAAAGGAACGAAAAAAGGGAGAAAGGGAGAAATTCTACCCGAAAAGATAACGGATAGATTTCATTTAATACTTGAAGATGATTCCATTTCACAAACTATGTACTCGCAAACTATAAGACCTCAGATTACTGTTATTTATATAGACACAGATATCCAGTTTTTAATGATAAATGAATTACATTCCTATCACTTAAAGAAAAGACAACTAAGTATAGAATTGTTGTTGTTCAGTAATATAGAGATTAAGAAGACAAGCTCACAGAAAAATCAACAACTAGTCAACAAAAACAACAACAACAACCCAATAACAACAACAAAACAAGCATAAACACTCCATCAATATTTCACAGATGTATTGATTTAAACGTTTTAACATAGTAGATTTATTAAACCCAATTTTGTTTTAAAATTATTTAAAAGCAATTTCCAGGGTGGCATTCATAACGATGATGACCGGTCTCGGTGTCGTCGTGGTTAGCCATCGGTCTACAGGCTGGTAGGTACTGGGTTCGGATCCCAGTCGAGGCATGGGATTTTTAATCCAGATACCGACTCCAAACCCTGAGTGAGTGCTCCGCAAGGCTGAATGGGTAGGTGTAAACCTCTTACACCGACCAGTGATCCATAACTGGTTCAACAAAGGCCATGGTGTGTGCTATCCTGCCTGTGGGAAGGGCAAATAAAAGATCCCTTGCTGCTAATCGGAAAGAGTAGCCCATGAAGTGGCGACAGCGGGTTTCCTCTCAAAATCTGTCTGACGCCATATAACCGTAAATAAAATGTGTTGAGGGCGTCGTTAAATAAAACATTTTCTTCCTTCCTTCCTTTCTTTCATAACGATGATGGTGATGATGAGGGTGATGATGACGACGATGACGATGACGACGACGACGACGATGATGATGATGTCATCACTGATGCTGTTTCTAATAATGAAGATGCTACTGAATGGGGTCATGATAGGATTACGACTAAAATCATTGTATGTTTCAAAATGTTTTCTTTCAAAATTATATTACAAAAAAAGTACTTCGTTAATTGTATAGGGGTTATTCTCTGTATTTTTCGCACATTATTTCGGCACAAACTTGAACTTTTGAAAAAAAACAATAAAAAATGCTATTTTGAAGGAAATTAGGCCTGACGCAAACAACGACAATAATAATAAAAACATATAATTGTAAATTTTTAGTTATTATGATGCATTAAGGGTTACACATCACCATTAATTACTCCACGCTGTTCAATACAATTTCCATGTTAGAATCTATTCCGCGAAAAATACAACTATCGAGAGGGCCATGTGACTACTAATTTTAGGGAGTGCTCTCATCTGACATGCACGGTGTAAAAATCGACATAGGTCGACCACGAAATGTTCCAGTTAAACCCAGCCCCGATGGCCTGATCACCGCCTCGTGGTGCTGTTATAAGCAAGTGGCACCATACCCAAGAGGTCCACAGTTGTTATCAGTTAGTACTAAGATATAACAAAAAGAAAAAGGAGGAGGAAACCAATGGTTGTTTAAATACTATGTACAGAGGTCAAACTACTTGTAATCATCAAAAACAAATTTCAAATAGCATATCAGAATTTTGTAGTATTTGTTTTAGGAGGAACTATTTCCTAAGCCGGACTACAGTAAGCTGCCACAGCAAGTAACGATACGACAAATTGTGGTGTGTTGCCTTAAAGTAATTGTTTGTTGTTGTTGCTGTTGTTTTTCTCTCTCTTCTAATTTAAATTGTAAATTCCATAGCCTTATTACCCAACCATCCTTCCAAGATTCCCCGGTGGATGTGTCCAGGACAGTCGTGCATGAACCTTCAGTGGATGTTAGCACGAGTCAAATGGTTGATTGAAAGAAAGAAGGAAATATTTTATTTAACGACGCACTCAACACACTTTATTTACGGTTATATGGCGTCGGACATATGGTTAAGGACCACACATATATTGAGAGAGGAAACCCGCTGTCGCCACTTCATGGGCTACTCTTTTTCGCTTAACAGCAAGAGATCTTTTATGCACCATTCCACCATAAACCAGGATAGTATATACCACGGCCGTTTGATATACCAGTCGTGGTGTCCTGGCTGGAACGAAAATAGTCCCAATGGGTTTTCATCGTATGGCGGATGGATAGAGAATTACACTCTGTTTGTAGATCTACGGAAACGTTGTTGCGCAGTAAAATAACGATGTTTAGTACAACCCCAGTGGTGGATTATTTATCATTTGTCATCCAATATATATATATATATATATATATATATATATATATATATATATATATATTTATATATATAATGTATTTATAAATCATAAACTAAGAAGAAGAAGAAGAAAACCCAACACAAATTCAAAACAAATTAACAGATCTTGACCTTAAAATGTCTACCACGTTATGAAATCTGGTAGCCCTCAGTATACACTGTATCCCCGTAACATTTTTTAAAAAGAGACAAAAAAGCAAAATCATTTATTTTTATTAAAACATGTTGTTGTAGGTATTTAAGCATCTTGTTGATTGCATAGTAGCTGGATGTGCCAAAAACTATCTAGTAGCCCGGCGGACTACCGTGTTTAGACATCTGGTAGCCCAAATGAGAAATCGGTAGCCAAAACACCCTAGTCGAGTCCGTACTAGAGTCTGATTGGCTAATTCTGTCACATAACGCCTTGTTTACCCTGAATATTTAAATTATTGTTTCTTCTTGCTGCTGTTCTTATAATCTTGAATTTATCTCGGTTTTAATTCAGTTCTAATATGGTGATCGTTGTTTATGATTATGATTGATGGATTTTCTTTTGTGTGATGTTGATTTCAACCTACAGTGTTTCATCACCTAAATGTCAACTTCAGGTTCGTCATATTTTCTTAATCCTGAATTTATTTCAGTGTCAATTCTGTTCTAATAATATGCTGATCATTGGTTTTGATTACGATTGATGGTTTATATTTTAGCTTTGTTCTTAAATTCCATGATTGCACTAGTCCAATACTCACACGAAAATGAGACCACCACGAACGAAGTGATTTCACAGTAAGTGTCAATTTGAATCTACTTTTCAATTTATTTCCTATAAACACCTCATAATTTGCAAATGTTTAGTCAAATTCAAACTTGTAGAAGACTCGATAATTCTATCTATTGAGTCCCCAAGAACCATAAAACAATCGAAACAAAGAAGACGAGAAGTAGAA
This sequence comes from Gigantopelta aegis, assembly GCF_016097555.1. Lineage (NCBI taxonomy): Eukaryota > Metazoa > Mollusca > Gastropoda > Neomphalida > Peltospiridae > Gigantopelta > Gigantopelta aegis. The sequence goes on from NC_054707.1 coordinate 21,457,231, forward strand.
CAAAACACCAGTTTGAACAGCTGCCTGTATGGACACTCGCATTAGCACCTGCTGATACGAATCCAGTATTACGGTCGCAAGTTGCGTTAGCTGTAGCCGTCGCATTCGCATCTCCCGACGTATTTGTTGATGTGTTGGTCTCAGTGTAGCACCGTCCACCGCAATAACGTGCCCTAGCACTGGCACCGGCGTCACCACGTCCAAATGCCGATGATTTCGAAGCACTGGCGTTCGCTCTGGCTTCTGAGTGTGGTGGCATCCTGGTTTCCTGGTTTCCTGGATTGCTGGATTCCTGGTTTGTTTCATGATATTTTGTATTTATTGCAGGTTGATTTGTCACCTGTGTTAATGTACAAAAGGTCTTACATTACTAAATGTTTAACACTTTACAAGAACAAGAATGATGGTAATATTATTAATGTGGGTGAAAACAGAAACACTTTGGACCACATTTAATTGCGAAAGATGATCATTGGGTGTTTACACATGTTCAGGAGATTGAACGCTTGCAGTTGCTCGCTAGATTGATGTTTTACGCCCTATGTTAAATGAATGTGACAGGATAGGATACAACAAAAAACAATCGAACTTTTGACGAGCGATTGCCCTCCTGGACATGTCACTGTGTTTCAAACCTCCACGAATGTCAAAAATGTTAGTTAATTTGATTTTCGTGCTTAACTCCAATGAAGGTTAAAACACCCTATCCTGGGCACGCACTTCAACTGTTTAGACTGTCTATTCATGACTTCATGACAGTGGGTTAGTGGGGGGGAGAGAGAGAGAGAGAGAGAGAGAGAGAGAGAGAGAGAGAGAGAGAGAGAGAGAGAGAGAGAGAGAGAGAGAGTTAGAGAGAGACACAGCGAGAGAGAGAGAGAGAGAGCGAGAGAGTTAGAGAGAGAGAGAGAGACAGAGTTAGAGAGAGAGAGAGACAGAGAGATAGAAAACACGAGACGGAGAGACAGATAGCAAGAGAGAGAGAGACAGACAAGAGAGAGAGAGAGAGAGAGAGAAAAGAGACACAGAGAGAGAAATAAAGAGACAGAGAGAGAGAGAGAGAGAGAGAGAGAGAGACACACACAGCGCGAGAGAGAGAGAGAGTTAGAGAGAGAGAGAGAGAGACACAGCGAGAGAGAGAGAGAGAGACAGAGTTAGAGAGAGAGAGAGACAGAGAGATAGAAAACACGAGACGGAGAGACAGATAGCAAGAGAGAGAGAGATAGACACAAGAGAGAGAGAGAGAGAGAGAGACAGACAGACAGAGAGACATAGAGAGATAGAGAAATACGAGTCGAAGAGACAGACAGCAAGAGAGATAGAGACAGACAGACAGACACACACACACGCACAGGAGAGAGAGAGAGAGAGAGAGAGAGAGAGAGAGAGAGAGAGAGAGAGAGAGAGAGAGAGAGAGAGAGACCTAACCACCACCAAAAAAAATAAAAATAAAATAAAAAAAAATAAAAATAAAAAAACCAACAAAAAAAACAACAAGGAAACCCACCCTCAAAACACAACATCGACAAACAAACAAACAAACAAATAAACAACATTCAAACGAAAAAAAAAAAAACTGCTATTTTTCTAAATATGTATATATATTTTTTTTTTTTGTGTAGTCGTTATGCCATGGCAGTTACTTTAACTATTTAGCTCACATCCAAAGTGAGTTTTAACGGCTCATTCAAGAGACGAAGAGCACAAACAACAAAACAAACACGATGTGACTCATAATACATGTACTTACATGTGCGCGTGTACGGACCACCATTTACTAATAAGAATTTGCCGATTTACTGGGAACTCAGGAGATAAAATTCGACATCGTAGGATAAAAGCTATATTTAGAAGAGGAAATACCCAGTTATTCCCAAGAAGACCATTATCCTAGTATTGCTAACTTTCGTTTCTGTTTCTCGCCGTGAATAATTGACCTACTCCTTGTACAAACAGTGTAGCATGACAAAATACTGTATACAGAAGTTTAAAAGTACTGCGCACTTATTTGTTCATAAAAATAAGGTATCTTATACTGATAAAGTTTAATGCGCTGTGCCTTCAATAGAACTGCGGAGCGTTCTCGGTTCTGAATCACGAAATCAGGCGACTTATTACCTCGAACCATAATTTCATAACCCCTCTCATATCGCCATATTGGGCTATTTCTCGTTTCAGCCAGTGCTCCACGACTGGTGTAACAAAGACCGTGGTATGTACTATCCTGTCTGTGGGATGGTGCATATAAAAGATCCCTTGCTGCTAATCAAAAAGAGTAGCACACGAAGTGGCGACAGCAGGTTTCTTCTCTCTATATCTGTGTGTCCTTAACCATATGTCTGACGCCATATAACTAAAATGTGATGAGTGCGTCGTTAAATAAACACTTCAATCCTTCCTTCCTTCCTCTGATATCGAGCGTTACGCAATTGTTGAACGGTCTGTTCAGGCACGTGTGCAGGCATTAAAGGGACATTCCTGAGTTTCCTGCAACGTTTAAGATGTTATCGACTAACAGAACCTTTTTAACGATTGTAATTACATATCAAATATATTTTTCTGCATAGAATATTAGTGGTTGTATATTAAACGTGTTTCTGATCGTTCTAATATTTTTACTAGGTTAAATTAAATTTTATTTCCTAAAATATAATTTTTTCGTAGGTACGAAATTATTTGAAGACAGAATCCAGTGTGGGCTTCTTACAAATATTAAGACGACCAGAAACACATTGAATTTACAGACACTGTTATTCTAAACACGAAAATATATTTAATATGTAAGTGTAATCGTAGATATATTTTATTAGTCGGAAACATCTTACAATGCAACAAACTCAGGAATGTCCCTTTAAGGCGTGTGATGGGAAATAGTTCAGTCGGTTGAGTGCTCGCTTGAAGTGCTTGCGTCGCATGATCGAACCACCTCGGTGGATCCATTCAACTGATTTTATTCTTTTCTTGGTCAAAGACCGTGGTAAGTGCTTTCCTGTCTGTGGTAAAGTGCATATAAACGATCCCTGGCTGAATTAGGAAAACGTAGCGGGTTTCCTCTGATGACTACATGTCAGAATTATCAAATGTTTGACATCCAATAGCCGATGGTTAATTAATCAATGTGCTCTAGTGGTGTCGTTAAACAAAACAAACAAGCTTTTTAATGTGTGTGTGTGTGTGTGTGTGTGTGTGTGTGTGTGTGTGTGTGGTCTAGGCTGTGGCTACTTAATATTATTATGAACTCGAGTTTGAGTCATGATTCCCCGGAAAATATTAAAAACAAGGACATTAACTGTCAATTTGAATGCACTTTTCAATGTATTTTCTATAGACACCTCATAATTTGCAAATGTTCCGTCAAATTAAAAATTGTAGAAGACTCGATAATTCTATTTATTACGTCACCACCACAAAACAATCAAGACGAAGCAGACGAGAAGTAGAACAAAACACCATTTTGAACAGCCGCCTGTATGGACACTCGCATTGGCACCTGCTGATACGTATCCAGTATTACGGTCGCAAGTTGCGTTAGCTGTAGCCGTCGCATTCGCATATCCCGACGTACTTGTTGATGTGTTGGTCTCAGTGTAACACCGTCCATCGCAATGACGTGCGCAAGCACTGGCACCGGCGTCACCACGTCCAAATGCCGATGATTTCGAAGCACGGGCGTTCGCTCTGGCTTCTGAGGGTGGTGGCATCCTGGTTTCCTGGTTTCCTGGATTCCTGGTTTGTTTGATGATATTTTGTATTTATTGCAGTTCAGTTTGTCACCTGTGTAAATGTACAAAATGTCTGACATTACTAAATGTTTAACACTTTACAAGAACAAAAATGATAGTAATATTATTAATGTAGGTGAACACTTTAGACCAAATTTAATTGCGAAAGATGATCATTGGGTGTTTACACGTGTTCAGGAGATTGAACGCTTGCAGTCGCTCGCTAGACCAATTTTTTACGCCCAATGTTAAATGAATGTGACAGGATAGTATACAACGAAAACCAATCGAACTTTTGGCGAGCGATTGCCCTCCTGGACGCGTGTTTCCAATCCTCCACGAATGTCAAAAAATATTAGTTATTTTGATTTCGTCCTTAACTCCAATGAAGGTTAAAACACCCTACCCTGGGCACGCACTTCAACTGTTTAGACTGTCTATTCATGACTTCATGACAGTGGGTTAGTGGTTGTTAGTGGTTAGGGGGAGAGAGAGAGAGAGAGAGAGAGAGAGCCAGAGCCAGACAGAGATAGATAGAGAGAGAAAACACGAGACGGAGAGACAGACAGCAAGAGAGATAGAGAGAGAGAGACAGATAGATAGAGAGAAAATACGAGACGGAGAGAGAGAGAGAGAGAGAGAGAGAGAGAGAGAGAGAGAGAGAGAGAGAGAGAGAGAGAGAGAGCCAACCACCACCAAAAAAACAAAACAAAGAAAACCCAACAAAAAACAACAAAGAAACCCACCCCCAAAAAACAGCATCGACAAACAAACAACATTCAAACGTAAAAAACCCTGCTATTTTTCTAAAATATATATTATTTTTTTGTGTAGTGGTTATGCCATCGCAGTTACTTTAACTATTTAGCTCACTAGTCAGGGAGCAAGTGTATTCCCGTGGGAATTTAGTGATGAAAGCAAACAACCTGGTCTAAATCATATAAATAGCAGGAAAATCTTTGATGGCACTTTGACATCTTGCTCAGGTCACCCCCAGAGCCGCCATTTTGAATATATAATGAGCAACATGTGTAGCACATGGATTTAGGGGGTTTTCGGGTCAGAGAATTCAGTTGTTATAGCTGCAAGTGTTTATGCCATGTATTTTCGAAAATATCTGTGATATTTGAGCTATTTTGGTCTTATTTCGCTATAGCTTTACTACTATTAGTTGTCAGTTCCAGTATAATAATCTAAAAAAAAACATTCTTGCCATTTATGGTGTTAATTTGTTCCTTTTTTATGTCTTATAAGTATAGAGAATATGTATAAGCAGATTAGTGTGACAGTTAAAACACGCAGTTATCATCATCGTCAGCATCCTCGAGTTCCTCATATCCCCTAAGTTCTTCTGTTTTTGTTACATTTCCCTTAAATAATCCCTTAAAGTGTACTTTTGTTACCAACATTTTACTGCACAAACCTACAAATCTGATACAAGTATTGTTTATATAGCTGATTGGTATTTTCGTTGTCTTGCTTTGACATGTGATATTGACATTGTGTATATTGATGCATGCGATCGCAGTCAACACTGGTACTTCCAGCCATAGAACTTTGCATTATGTAATCTAAGTTGCTGTCTTTAATGAATTTGGCACATCGTAATTGTCAAATATCAGGCGAATCTACTCATATGCATCATATTTTTTTTTTTAATCTGACCTGTAAACAAATCTGCTAAATCAGAGCAGTTCTTGATATGATCATAGCATCCACTAGTGCTACCCCCATGACTCCGAGTACTTTTCAGTATGCACGAGGTAATCACCAGATCTAGAATTGTCTATACCGTCCTTCATGTGTTTCTTTAGCAGGCAAGTTCTCGAGAATGGTCATCAACATACTCTTCATATAGCAATGCAAGAGATTCCCATCTGCTGCAAATAATGACCACTGAGAATTCATACTTCCCAATAGCTTCTTTCAAATCTATTTCTGGTCTGAACTTGCAAACAAACATCAAGCGAGCAAACAATGATCTGTCTTCTTTCAACTCAGAAACCTTGTCACCAACTGTTTCTTTCACTTTCTTTTTTCCACAATTTGAGTTTCTGGGATTTTTTCATAGATGACCACAGATTTATTTTGCCAGATTTGATCCTGTCTTCCACGAACGTCGCATGCAACTTGCTTCCTACTTCACCATGACTACAAAGGTTATTCGTTTTGTCCTCTGGCATGACATGTTTGGTGACTAGATTGAATAGAACACTAGTTTCTTCCTGAAATGGATTAGTAAAGTCTCTTATTGTTGCAGTCAGAGTTTTAATATTGTGTTCCTGTCGTTGAAGTACAGCTGATGAGAGGGCATGATGCTTTGTGCATTCTGGTGAACCTTGTCCAACCATTTGTTAAGCTTCACTTGAGCTTCTGGTGATTTGAGGGAAAACTTCAGTCTAGCAGCTTCATTTAGGGTTATTACAACTAATCCACCAGAAACTTTCATGGATCTGTTAACATGCTCCAAAGCATTATCGGCTCCAATGGCACAGTGCTCATTTTTGTTGACTACTCAGTTTCCTTGCATGAATTCGTTGCAAACATGTTAATCAGATTTGTCTAATTCTTTCATTTCAGTAAGA
>NC_054707.1:21468534-21476034 GCF_016097555.1 Gigantopelta aegis
TATACGGAAGTTCAAAAGTACTGTGCACTTATTTGTTCATAAAAATAGGGTATCTTATACTGATAGAGTTTATTGCACTGTGCCATAAATAGAACTGCGGAGCGTTCTCGGTTCAGTACAGTGACGTAGCCATGGGGGGGGGGGGGGGGGGGGGCAGTACACAAACTAACAACAGGGCTTGAACTTAATAATTTTTCACTGATTGCAATTTTGAGACTGCTTACGTAAATTTTGTAAAAAAAAGTTAATTTTACCCACCCCACCCCACCGCGACGTGATTTTACCAACATTATAATACATGTAATAATAATAATAATAATAATAATAATAATACACAATTATTATTACTATTACTAATTAATGTTAAAAAACTGTCCCTCCCCAATCCCTGGAAATTAGGGGTGATCAGTGGCGTACTCGATATCATTGTTTACTTGGCTGCCAGGTGCCGCCCCCCCACCCCCCACCCCCAATACAAAATCCTGCCTACGCCACTGGTTCAGTATCACGAAATCGAGCGACTTGCTACCTCGAATCATAATTTCATAACCCCTCTCATATCGCCCCATTGGGCTATTTCTCGTCCCAGACAGTGCTCCACGACTGGTGTAACAAAGGCCGTGGCATGTACTATCCTGTCTGTGGAATGGTGCATATGAAATATCCCCTGCTGCTAATCAAAAAGAGTAGTCCACAAAGTGGTAACAGCGAGTTTTTTCTCTCTATATATCTGTGTCCTTAACCATATGTCTGATGCCATATAACCGTAACTAAAATGTGATGAGTGCGTCGTTAAATGAAACATTTCATTCCTTCATAGCCAATGATTAATTAATCAATGTGCTTCAGTGGTGTCGTTAAACAAAACAAACACATTTTTTTTTAACATATAAATGCCCGTGTAAGGTGGTATTTTGACTCTCGTAGAAAACTGACCCCTAGTCACTTTTCTATGTAGGATACTAACGTCTTTGTTGTTGAAAACTGACTCTTTTGCCGTCGAAAAGTGACCGGGGGGTCAGGTTTTTGTTTTACGGGAGTCACGTTTATGGCGCTACGTTTTCGTATCTAGAAAATTTCCATCTTCCGTGTTTATTTCCACAACGCTATCTACACGACAGTAACCGAGAAACTGATATTTCTAGGGAATAAAACTTTAGTCATAACCTCTTCATGTGTCAGTTCACGAGATTAGTGTGGGAGTGTAGGTGTATGTGACTCATAATCATATTATCTCTGTAATCCTTAACCGTATGTCCGACGCCATATTTAATTGCGATTGCGAATAATTTTTTCATGCTCATATACCACTAGAGTTTCCACCATGTTTCTGGATAGCCAGTGACTTGCTCCGGGACAGAACCATATTTAATTGAAATATGTTGTGTGTCGTTAAATGGCCTCAGACCACAATTAATTTCGTTATATGTTTCTATATAGCCTTAGTGGCTATAACATTTTTATAAAAACGCGCTCTGTCACGGATGGTTGACCTAATTATTGACCCAACAAAGTATTATATGACAATATATACATTTGATTTGTACCTAAAAGTACTTTATTGAACCATCTACATAACCACCATATCACACTTATTATTGATATTTTGTAAAAAAAAAATTGCATTATGGGTACGGTCTATAATTCTGAGAAAAATAACGGCTATTTGGAGAGCAGAGGTGTGACGTATTATTTTGATTCACGCGACGGGCATTCCCCGAATAACCGCAGTGCCAAAACGATTTACCAAGCTCATGTAACGAGAACGCTTGACCGTTCTCTGCGACGTAGGGTAAATAGAAGAAGAAAAACCCAATGAAAATAAGTTATTAAAAATTAATAAAAACATGTACTGAATGATATTAACCTTATACCTTAATTTATTTTAGTAACAGAAGCATGTTAAACGTCGACAATCCCGACTAGTTAGGCCTTTGCATCTATAGGTACATTTATCATTAGTCGTACGCGAAAAACTCTAAACATCTGGATCACAGACACCGTAATTTTCCACCTTGTCAAATTCATTATTATACAAAATATGCCATAACAGCTGACCGAGGTCCATATCAGCTGACTTGGGATAGGAATTGTTACATGTTTAAAGAATACTCTGAACTAGACGGTGTTTATATACGATGCGACTATATATACGAAGGCCGTGTCTATAGCCTCCACTAACGAGGGCTGGCTATATTCATAGCAAAAATGTATATAGGCGGTAAATAAGTATATGTATTTGATTGATCCATGTTACCGAACCATCTGGAACAGGAAGAATACATACTAAGTACTGTACGAACAGTGCATTTTCTGAACAGGGGACGGGGTGGGGGAGTATATGAATTTAGCGGACCCTTTTGTGTACGTTTTCCATAGATATATGAATAGCGTCATATTGTCCCTACAGTACTAACAAAAAATTAATTATAATAAATAAATAATAATAAATAACAATAATAATGATGATGATGATGATGATGATGATGAATAAATAAATAAATAAAAATAACAATTACAAATTATCAGCGGCTGAAATAGATTAACTGAAAGAGAAACTAACTACGGACAGTACACAAACTAACAACAGGGCTTGAACTTAATAATTTATGACTGATTGCAATTTTGCTTACGTAAATTTTGTAAAAAAGTTAATTTTACCCACCCCACCGCGACGTGATTTTACCAACATTATAATACATGTAATAATAATAATAATAATAATAATAATAATAATAATAATACACAATTATTATTACTATTACTACTATTACTACTGTAACGATAGTTCGTAATCACATAGACACGCATACAAGTATACAAGATGGTGGAAGTTTTATTAACCCTTTTGTGTACAAGTGTATGACGTCATATATTAGCCGTATCACGTGATACGCACAGTTCACATGTAGATGTTTATAATCATGACATCTCCCCTCATAAACAAGTTTAGTTAAATGTCAAAGTGTTTTATATCAGAAGTTTAACTGTCTTTGAATCTAAGTGGGACCTTGACCTCGCGGCCTGATCTGGTGGTGATTCTCGACGGGGTGCTACTCTCAGGGGTGGTAACATTAGATGAGAAAGTCTCAGCTGCAGGTTCGGTCTCTGGCAGCGGATTCTCGATGTCCGGAGCAGGTTCGGCTTGTTCATCATTGTCAGGAACTTTCATCAGATGGCAGCGGTTCCTGCGCAGTACTCCTTTTGGTGTAGCAACGAGATAAGAGCGTGGAGTAGTACAGTTTTTCTCCACCACACCGGGATAGTTCCAGTCTTTCTGTATATCCAGTTTCACTTTGACTTTGTCGCCAGGCTTCAGTTCTGGGAGCGGTCTTGCAGAGTGGCGTTTGTCATAGTGGTACCTGTAGGCATTCTTGGCTGCTTTGTCTGACTCTTGCACTTGTACAGGATCTGCTTTCCCTGGATACAATTTCTGCTGCAGGGAAGGAAGTTTGGTTCTCAGTTGTCTTCCCATGAGAAGATGAGCAGGTCTATATCCAATGGCTTCAATAGGAGTTGAGCGATAGTTCAACAGGGCTAGAGTGGGGTCACTCTGTTTCAGGATACGTTTAGCTGTTTGGACAGCTCTTTCAGCTTCACCATTTGCCTGAGGGAATCGAGGACTGCTCGTAGTGTGTGAAAATCCGTAACTTTCACTAAAGTCCTTGAAGTCCTTGGATGAGAACTGAGGTCCGTTGTCACTTACTACTTCTTTTGGAATTCCGAACCGTGCGAATACCGACTGCAACTTCAGGATTACACTTCTGCTGGTGGTCGATGGCAGGTGAAGGATTTCGATAAAGCGAGAGTAGTAGTCAACTACGACAAGGAAGTGCTTCTCCTGGTGTTCACACAGGTCCATCCCAAGTTTCTCCCATGGTGCAGGTGGTAGCAGTGTTGTCTTCAGAGGTTCTTTGCGATGTGCTGGTCGGTTGTTCTGGCAGAACTCGCAAGATTCCACGCAACGTTTAATGTCTTTCCCAACACCGGGACGATTTCTGCACTTGGTCACACCTTGGTGTCCTTCATGTAGGCAGTTCAGGATCTCTTTCCGCATTGCCTTTGGAATCACAATACGGTCATTGAATGTAACAAGTCCGTTGCACACACTCAAATGGCTTCTGTCTCTGTAGTATGACCCCAAGCTCGCTCTTATGTTCTGACTGTGGCTGGGCCATCCATCAATGATGCACGACGTCAACAAGTGCATTTCGGGATCCTCTTTTGTGGCTTCCCGGATTCTTTCCAGCTTCACGTCAGACACGGGTAGGTTGACTTCAAACGAGTCAATGTGTGATGTGACTTCGTTCTCCAGTTCAGATGATTCTGGTTTACCGACCGGAAATCTTGATAGTGTGTCAGCGACAACCAAACTCTTGCAAGGCATGTGGTCTGCTACAGGAGTGAACTTCATCATCCTGATGAGTAGTCTCTGTATTCTGGGTGGTACTTGGTCGATGTCTTTCTTGTTGATGATGGGTACCAGTGGCTTGTGGTCCGTGATCAGCCGAAAGCGTTCAAGTCCAATGAGGTATTTCTGGAATTTCTCACAAGTCCAGACACTAGCGAGACACTCTTTTTCGATCTGAGCGTAACGCTTTTCCGTATCACTCAGAGTTCTAGAGCAAAAGGCAACAGGCTTCAACTCTGTTCCATGTTCTTGTAGAAGTATCCCTCCGATGCCGTAGCTGCTTGCGTCTGCACTCACGATGACAGGCTTTGTCACATCGTAGAACGCATGGTTCGGTGGTGAGGAAATCTGCTTCTTCACGTTCTGGAAGGCTTCTTTCTGACTGTGATCCCATGTCCACACAGTATCAGATCTCAGCAGACTGTTTAGCGGCTGAAGGATGTCTGAGAGGTTTGGCACATACTTTCCCAGAAAGTTCACCATACCAAGAAACTGTTTTAGCTCGGACACATTTGTTGGAGCTTTCATGTCATTGATTGCCACAACCTTCTTTGGATCAGGTAGGGTTCCTTTGCCTGTGATCACGTTGCCGAGAAATTCCACACTTTCCTGGTGGAAGATGCATTTTGCTTTGTTCAGTTTCATTCCTGAAGACTTGATTCTTGCGAGGACCTGGTCCAGTCTGGAGTCATGCTCTTCTGTTGAACTGCCCCAGATGACGATGTTATCTGTGGAGACTTCTACTCCGATAATTCCGCAGAGAAGTTCCTTCATCTTGCGTTGACAAATCTCTCTGGCACTTGTAATTCCAAATGGCAGTCTTTTGAAGTAGAATCGTCCGAATGGAGTTATGAAAGTTGTCAGCTTTGCACTCTCTGGTTCAAGTTCAAATTGTCAGAAGCAGTTGGACAAGTCTAACTTGGAGAAGACTTTTGCCTCCGCCATCTTCGCGGATATGTCATCCAATGTCGGTAGGATCTATGTCTCGCGAACTACAGCTTCGTTCAGTCTTTTCAGATCCACACAGATTCTGAGACTTCCATTCTTCTTGGTTGCTGGCACAATTGGAGCACACCATTCTGTAGCTTCTGTGATACTGGCAATAACATCGTTTTCTTCCATCCTCTTCAGCTTGGCTTCCACTTTTGGTAGCATAGGAATGGCGATCCGCCGCGCTGTTTGGACGCTGTATGGTTGAGCATTGTCTTTCAGTTTGATCTTGATGGGTTCCCCCTTCATCAGACCAATGTCATCAAACACATCGTTGGTAACTTCTTTGACCCTTTTGACGAATCCCATTCTTGATGCTGCACTTCTGCCGAGTAGACAGTCAACTGCATTCGACACGACGAAGATCCTGATGTTGTGAACCTGTTGTCTTACATTGACTCTGGCAATGAACTGACCTATGCACGACAGCAATCCTCCAGGACTGTTCAGACGAATCTTCGTACTCAGCAGTTTTGGTCGCGGACGCAATGAGCAGAACACTTTTTCAGAAATCACTGTTGCGTCAGCACCTGTGTCAATCTTAAAGTTCAGGTCTTTTCCACCAATATCCAGGTACACTCTCCACGGTTGTTCATCTTCAGAGGTAGGAGTTTCGATAGTCCCGAGATAGAATTCTTCAATGTCTTCTGTGGACTCGTCAACATCCTCGACAGCGTGAGTGACTTCATGAACGGATTTCGTGAAACATGCCCGTTCGAAATGTTGCATCGAATCGGTTGCATCGTGCACTACTCGCGGGACACTGTTGAGGACCATGCAGGTACGTGCATTTAGAACATGGCTTCAATCCGGTGCCTTTGTTTCCATGGTTACGTGACTGATTCGGTGGTTTACCTCTTCTGGACGTGCCAGGTTTTTCATCTTGTGACTGTAATGTCTTGTATCGTGCACCGTGTGACGATACTGCATCCAAATTCTGTGGATGGTTCAGAGAAACATTCTGCGATTTCACAAGTTCATAGTGGCGTGACATTTCAATGGCAGTGTTCAAGGTTAAATCAGACTTCATTTGCAGTTTCTGCGACAATTCTTTGTCCAAAATTCCGATGACAATTCGATCGCGAATTTGTTCTTCCTTCTTATCACCAAAATCACATTTTTCAGCAATTTGGTAAAGATGTCTGATATAGGCTTCCATACTTTCGTCTGGCATTTGATCGCGTTTGTAGAAACATGCCCTCTCGTAAATAATGTTACGTTTTGGAATGAAATGTTCATCAAATTTCGCCATAACCCTGTCATAGGTATTCTTGTGGCCTACTACTTCGAATGTGAATGATTTGAACACGTTTTCCGATTCACGACCCATAGCGTAGATTAGTGAACTCACTTGAACCTCGCCGTCTTCTTGCTGAGTTTCGTCGCCGTGCGGTACCGTGAAAAACGCTTTTCCACTCCGGCCAGTCATTTGGCCTGTCGAAATTAAACTGCTCAGGTGGGTTAAACTTAGGCATCGTATGGATGTCTTTTTTTCTTTTTTTTTTAGTTTAAATCCAATTTGACACCATGTAACGATAGTTCGTAATCACATAGACACGCGTACAAGTATACAAGATGGTGGAAGTTTTATTGACCCTTTTGTGTACAAGTGTATGACGTCATATATTAGCCGTATCACGTGATACGCACAGTTCACATGTAGATGTTTATAATCATGACAACTACTACTACTACTACTACTACTACTACTACTACTACTACTACTACTACTACTACTATTATTACTATTATTATTATTATCCTACTACTAACTTTTTGGGGTGGAGGGGCGGTGTTTTATCTGGAGGAGTTTTGGCTATAAAAATGCAAGATTAACGTGTGTACACACAAGCACAAACGGCAGGCTGAACTTGTCCCTGCACGTAGAACTGGATTCAACTGGATTAAGTAATAATTAGCCAACCTTTGGACGACAAAACATGCAACAGTACACTGGGTTTTTTTTACGCTATACATTAAAACCGAAATACCACTTTGCGAACCAGTCAAAATAATTTGCACACGCGCCTAATAATAATAATAATAATAATAATAATAAATGGTGAGTTCATGTTCCGACTGTTTATTATTTTATTTCA
>NC_054707.1:21478534-21557605 GCF_016097555.1 Gigantopelta aegis
GTAACACCTAAAACTTTTTAAAGTTTTGTTACAAATCTCGGTAAGACCTTTGGAAAGAGTTCCGATCGTCCGAGCATTTACATAGCTCTAAGGAGAACTAACTCTAACCCTAAATGCTGGAACGATTGGAACTCTTGCCTTATCGACTAAGATCGGTAATGTCCGCCACTGAACGTTCAACTGAATTCGTACAAATAATCGGTTTGATGATCTTCAAACTTGAAAATAGCGTCCAATACGCTTTATGTACAGCTCATATACAAATAAAGTCTACATGTCTTGTGTGTGCAATCAAAATGTTTAATCTTTGCAAACATGTTATATGAGGTGGGATGCAGTTTAAAATTGTAATATTCAAATTAAATTAGACGTTAACGTTGTTCCGAAAATTTGCTTTTTGCAGTTCATAATTTTCGAGTTCACTTGAACAAAACACACATATTATGAACTGTATTCTTATAAACGTTGTAAGATATTTTAGTTTACATATAATAAACCTTGTAGCAGAACATACTTAATGTTTTTCAATACTTTGCAAATGGAAATCTTTGTTCGTGTAAAATGAACGGATAAGGTGAAATTAGATTTCATTAGCCCTACGTCATAATCGTGACAAGTTAGATTTCATTAACCATATCTACGCCATAATCGTGTTGGTGTGATGCCCTCTAAGCATACATGAATATATTAGATTTTTTATGCTTTATTAATAGTTTTTAACAAATACATTATGCTCAATAAATAAAAAATACAAGGCTGCAAAATGATGATATTGACATAATATTATATTGTGTAAACGTATACTTGCAATATTTCGCTTTAGGCCTACAATGTAATTATACATGCTAGTATATGCAACATATGGAAATACTCCCACGCCTAAGACTCTTGTATATAAAACGTATGTGAAATCTAACACGTGAAGATAGTAACATTCGTTTGTTGAGTGTGCGTCAAAGGTATATACAGGTGAGCATATTTATAACAGCATTTAGTGAATGTAACATTGAACGCGCAACATTTTGGTAATCAAATTCAAATTTCAGTTGGACAACCATAATATATATGAAACATGTATATGTGTGTATGTGTGCGTGCGTGCGTGCATGTGTGTGTGTGTGCATGTGTGTGTGTAGACTGAATTTTTTTTACCAAACTAAACAAACATGTCACAGTTGTGATAAATAACAACGTGTTTTCACATTTCTGTTACTACCAGCTATGTAAGGTTAAACACGAATGACTACGCACGGATTAAGGAAGGAAGGAAGGAAGGAAGGAAGGAAATGCTTTATTTAACGACGCACTCAGCACATTTTATTTACGATTATATGGCGTCGGACATATGGTTAAGGACCACACAGATATTGAGAGAGAAAATCCGCTGTCGCCACTTCATGGGCTACTCTTTTCGATTAGCAGCAAGGGATCTTTTATATGCACCATCCCACAGACAGGATAGTACATACCACGGCCTTTGATATGCCAGTCGTGGTGCACTGGTTGAATAGAGAAATAGCTCAATGGGCCCACCGGCGGGGATCGATCCCAGACCGACCGCGCATCGAGCGAGCGCTTTACCACTGGGCTACGTCCCGCCCCTGCACGGGTTACAACTAATATTCTAAGCAGAATGATAGAAATATATGGTTAAACGCAACCAGGCCAGCTTATTATGATCGATTGTCTCCATCGTTTTTGCTCCAATGAGAAGATTTATTCCAACACTGGGGGCAACTGGCCTCGATGGTGTCGCAGTTAAGCCATCGGACATAAGGCTGGTAGGGGAGGTACAGCCCGGTACCGTCTCCCACCCAGAGCGAGTTTTAACGACTCAGTGGGTAGGTGTAAGACCACTACACCCTCTTCTCTTTCACTAACAACTAACAACTAACCCTCTCTCCTGGACAGACAGCCCAGACAGCTCAAGTATGTGCCCTGGACAGCGTGCTTGAACTTTAATTGGATATAAGCACGAAAATAAGTTGAAATTGAAAAAAAGAAAAGAAAGAACTGGAGGCAGTTGACCTCCATACCTCCAGTCTCGTACACTTACGGTAATAGCTAGTGCTATTTTATTTATTTAAAAATTATTTGGAGATAAAATCCAGGACGACCACACAATGCATATAGTGCCACTGCCACTGGCATTTAAAATGTCTTTAAAATTCTGTTGTAATAGTCAAAAATGCTATGTTAGTAGGAAGTATGTTTACAATAGCTACAAACCCAGAACCCCCTCTTTAAGACTAAAATAGTATATACATGTATTGAATTTTTTAATACATTTTTGATCAATTTAAAATAAATGAAACATATTCGCCAAAATTTTAAGTTAATTCGCATTTGGCGATTTGGTTGAAAGCAGATTAAAAGCTGATTTTATAGATACCGGGGTGACCGTGTGCCTGAGCTGTTTGGGTAATAGGATCGAATCCGCTCTGTGGACCCATTCTCTGATTGGGGTTTCTCGCCCCAACCAGTGCCCCACGACTGGTATATCAAAAGCTGTGGTATGTGCTGTCCTGTCTATGGGAAATATACATCAAAGGAACCCCCGACGGTTAACACACCCATAAAACCCACGCTATTTTGTCATCTGATCCATCATTAATGACGTCCTCACCATCTGTTTCCTATATAGACCCACAACGGCTAATACACCCATTCAACCCACGCTATCTTGCCATCTGATCCGTCATTAACGACTTCCTCACCATCTGTTTCTTGTACATCAAAGGAACCCCTGACGGTTAACACACTCCTAAAACCCACGCTATTTTGCCATCTGATCTATCATTAACGACTTCCTCACCATCTGTTTCCTGTACATCGAAGGAACCCCCGACGGCTAACACACTCCTAAAACCCACGCTATTTTGTCATCTGATCCATCATTAACGACTTCCTCACCATCTATTTCCTGTATAGACCCCCGACGGCTAATACACCCATTCAACCCACGCTATCTTGCCATCTGATCCGTCATTAACGACTTCCTCACCATCTTTTTTCTGTACATCAAAGGAACCCTCGACGGTTAACACACTCATAAAACCCACGCTATTTTGTCATCTGATCCATCATTAACGACTTCCCCAACATCTGTTTCCTGTAAATCAAAGGAACCCCCGACAGCTGCCAAAGCCATTAACCCCGTTAAAGTAGCGTCCCCACGCTTAAAGGTCAGCCAGCTGTATGACCCAGAGGTCAATGCACTGAATGTCCCCGTGACGTCATTAGGCCACGCGCCCACACTTAAGAGGTCAGCCAATCAGAAGAGGCCACGCCCAGGTCACGTGACCTAGCTCATTTCCATACATGGGGCTGAACAGACCCTGGTACTACTACTAACTACTGACATCCCTCATACATATTTTCGCCCTTATATTGTTAGTATTGTGTGACACTTATTATATTTGACTTTCTGTAAGGCCTAGTTAGAAGTAAGGTAAAATAATTCATGAAATTATAACATGTTACGGGAATGACGCCGTGTAACGGAAATGACATTGCCAATTACGTAAATAACATTTTAATAAAGAAGGGTCTGCTAAGTTTGTTTTCTTTAGTTGTGAATAAAAAATGAACACAAAGATGAACTGAAAATTAATTTAATTATAACTGACTACAGAAAACTACAGCTGAA
The DNA here is from genome assembly GCF_016097555.1 of Gigantopelta aegis. NCBI lineage: Eukaryota > Metazoa > Mollusca > Gastropoda > Neomphalida > Peltospiridae > Gigantopelta > Gigantopelta aegis. The sequence continues at coordinate 21,482,184 of NC_054707.1, forward strand.
AAAGATCTCAAGAATATATTCAACTAGAATCAATATATCAGACATTTATGTTGTACAAAAATATATTGAGAAACAGTTAATCTAAATATAAAGTGCGAGTGCGAATAATTTGTACATGCTCATATACCACTAGAGTTTCGAACATGTCCGTCCCGGGGCCTGTCTCTGGATAGCCAGGGGCTTGTCCCGGGACAGAAATAAAATAAGCGGACAATTTTGAAATTTACATCCAAAAATTAAATAGTGGGCCTTTAAAATTTTGATGCGCATCTCTAATATAATTAATAAAGAAAATTAAATCTGGTCGCTAGATTAGATCGGGTGGTCAAAAAGAAATTAGATAAGGGGGGGGGGGGGGGGGGGGGGGTAGAGTTGAAAATGGGCAGAATTTTGAAAATAGCAATTAGTAAAAAAAGTTAATAGAACTAAAAAAAAAAAAAAAAAAAAAAAAAATTACACGCCAAAAATAAAAAGAATTGACTGCTCGGTCGAATATTTATATAATTTGGAGCATTTTAGAAGCACAGTCCAAAAATAAATAAGAGAAAGAAGAGAGGATCGGACTATTTAATAATATTTTAAAAAAGAAAGTAATTTCGACATAAACTTTTGAACGAAGGTCTAAAAGTTTAAAGTCCGATATATATGTCCACGTGAGTGGCCTAGTTAAGGCCGTTAGGTTGGTTTCTACTTTCTATATACTAAATATAAAGGCGTCTTTGTCACAGGCCTTCAAGGTTCCTCTAGTAATGTTATTATGTTTGATTTGTGTTACCATAAAATATCCTCCATCGTTAGCCAAAAAAACCCGATTTCGACCAATTTTAATCAACTCATTAACCTCAAATTCATCATCATCATCATCATCATCATCATCATCATTAACGTCAACAATTATTCCTGGAAAAGGTAAACCATTATAAAGTACAATACATCGCTTTGAGATCAGGTTTTTGTCAATAACTCGAACTTGCTTCAACGCAGTGACAACTGGTGTAACAAAGACTGTGGTATGTACTATCCTGTCTGTGGAATGGTGCATATAAAAGATCCCTGGCTGCTAATCGAAAAGAGTAGCCCATGAAGTGGCGACAGCGGGTTTACCCTCTCGATATCTGTGTGGTCCTTAACAATATGCCTGACACCATATAACCGTAAATAAAATGTGTTGAGTGTGTTGTTAAATACAATATTTCTTTTCTCTTGGTGGATTTTGTGCTGACCTGTTAATGAAAATAAATGTATTTAAACTTTCATTATGGACATTAGTACAAATGTTAGGTTGCATTCTCTTCAATCACACTTTGCATTTTGTTTTTAATTGTAGCTTTTATAAAATGCAAAAAGGTTTTCTGAGAGAAAATGGAACATTTAATGACATCTCAGCACATTTTAAATTTTGGTTGTTAAATATTTGATGTAACAAATGGTTTTTTGTACACGTGGTCTAGATAGTGTGAGAGGCTACATAAACTACTCCTACTGAATAGCAGCAATATATGCTTTATTTGACGTTTTCCATAGACCATAGACAGGATAGCACATAGTCATGGGTAACTTGTTGGGACGAGACAAAATCTGACGTCCTCAGAGAATGATGGATCCTATGACCGTCCACACCTGCATACATGTTGTTTTCATCAGAAACATTTTGTTAGATAATTTAAAGGGACTAATTTTTAAACAATAAGACATATTTTTGACTATTAGAGCCGTTTTTGTTATAACAAAAATCATACTTTACTTACATTTTATTGTTTAGCGTATCCATTTCCGTACATTCGAAATGTTTTTGGTCATCCAATATGATCAACAGAATGAAAAAGATTGACAGAAATAATATTTCGCAGTGATTAATGGACCTTCCTGGAAATTGTCAAAATCGAGAATGACACCCCACGCACGTGTACTGGGCAACTGCGTGATGCACGTGCAAACTATGGAATGTGTTTCGGTGTGTTGATAAACAGACCTGAACGTTCTTTACTAGGATGTCTGTGGTCAAAACGTATGTTCGGTCTAATACTAGTTGATATTAACATTAATATTTCAGGTTCTGTTTTTTCAAGAGTATATATTTTTTAATTTTCAATATATATATATATATATATATATACACATTCAGTTTTCAGATCTTTTGAAACATCCACCAACATGCTGTGTGTTTTCACCCTGCTGATTCTCTGTTGGAGTTCGGTGTTGGTGGACTCGAGAGTTCGAATTGGAGCCTTCAATATAAAGTATTTCGGCGATTCGAAGATGAATAAACCAGTTGTAGCTGATCGCATCAAACGGGTTAGACATAAAGGCAGCGACACACGATACGAGTTCTTCGAACAAGAATAGCCGAGAGAATAACCGATTGCACATGAACCGATTAAATCGTAATATTGGTCTTGTCAGTTGGCTATAATTCTCGTACGAGGCACTCATATCGTGTGGTGGCACCTTTATCTATCTATCTATCTATCTATCTATATGACTCTATTATCGTACGAGGCACTCATATCGTATCTATCTATCTATATGCTCTATTATCGTACGAGGCACTCGTATCGTATCTATCTATCTATATGGCTCTATTATCGTACGAGGCACTCATATCGTATCTATCTGTCTATCTATCTATCTATCTATCTATCTATATGGCTCTATTATCGTATCTATCTATCTATATGGCTCTATTATCGTACGAGGCACTCATATCGTATCTATCTATCTATATATATATATATATATATATTGTCACGGGGATCCTATAATACCCGTAACTGAATGAAACACACGATTATCCAAATATCTCTCCTAACTGTATATCTAGTAGATCTCTCTGTAACGGGCAGTTCAAAAACCCGCGTGGCTCGTCTAGGTATCATCAGAGATAAGATCGTGTATAAAGTATATATTATTATAGCACGTTTAGTTCACTAGAAAGCACAACAAAACACAATACACTTTGGAATCTGTATTAACCTACGCTGACAAATGTACTGCCGCAGTAGTTAATTAACAACAACAAATAATAACAACCCAGAACTGATCACTTAATTAGTTAATCTCTAGGTGTCTAGTTTACACAATATGCTAAACACTTCATCGTGACACAACACCCACACGTGTGATAATTGAGAAACGCTTCCAGGGGAACTTAATTAATAAAGGAATTACAACTCTATTCCTAACTGGTTAATTTTTAATTAACCCCTACTACTCATTCAGTAACGTGTGATAATTGAGAAACGCTGCCAGGGGAACTTAATTAATAAAGAAATTACAACTCTATTCCTAACTGGTTAATTTTTAATTAACCCTTAACTACTCATTCAATAACCTTGTAATACAGACTTAATACTGGTACCTATCACAATAAAGACAATAACCTACAGTTTACCTAGGTCCTCTAGGATGACTGGTTAAGCCTTATATATATTAGAACAGTGAGCCTACAGTTTACTGCGTCAGATTACCGACAGCACCGTCTAAATAATATTGGTATAATACAGTATTAAAATATTTAAAGTCTCATCAATCACATCAAGGTTATACAACAGAGCAGAAAATATATAATTACCAAGTCCAAACGGACGCGCTCCCTGGAAGCCTTCCAATATGTTTCTCCCTGATATCTCTAAAACCCTAGCTATTTATCAATATCACTGAAAATGATAGCAGTATGTTAAATGATTTAAGGAAATCAGATTTGTTAGAAATAGCCAACCATTACGAAGTAGAAATTGATGAAAAGGCTAAAGTAAGTTATATAAGGGAAAAATTAGCTGGAGTTTTACTTGAACGTGGAATAATTTCTTTCGATGATCAGAATGCGTGTGAAAAGGCACCATCTGATTGGTCAACTGGGGATAGTGTCCAGGGAGATACACTAGCAATGTTAAAACTTAGACTAGACTATCAAAGAGAAAAAGATGAACGCGATAGACAGAAAGAGGAGGAACGCGATAGACAGAAAGATGAACGCGATAGACAGAAAGAGGAACGCGATAGAGAATATGAAAGAGAGAAAGATGAACGCGAATTAGCATTTCGTAGAGAGCAGATGAATTCAGAGCGCGGCAGAAATGATATTAGAAATAGATCGCGTGACCCGAGATTCACCTGACAGTTATTATAACCATCCCCCATTGATGCTAGTCGTTACCTACGTATGGTCCCACCATTTAATGAAAGCCAGGTTGACGAATTTTTTTCATTGTTTGAAAATATAGCTATTAAAGCTGAGTGGCCGAGAGATAAGTGGACAGTCTTACTTTATTCCACGTTAAAGGGAAAAGCACAACGCATTTTTGCTTCTTTGACTGTAGAAGATAGTTCAGATTATGATATTTTGATAGCTGCAGTGTTATCTGGTTACGCTTTGATTCCGGAGGCTTACCGACAAAAATTCCGTCGGCATTTTAAACGTGAAGCACAAACATACATTGAATTTTCGCGTGAACACGAAATGCTATTTGGAAAATGGATTAATTCTAGCGAATGCAAGGATAATTTTGACAAGCTAAGAGAGTTAATTTTGCTTGAGAGTTTTAAGGAAGGGGTATCTCCCGTAGTGCGATTATATTTAGAAGATTGGCAGGTTTCTACTCTAAATGACGCTGCTAGACTGGCTGACGAATACTGTCTTGTGCATGGTCGCGAAAAACATCCAGGTCGTAACCAGCACCCTCCCAGTATTAGGACTACTACTGATAGCGATAGGGATAGACAAAACTGCAATACTCAAACAGGTAGTCGTAATACTCCGCCACCAGTATGGAACAGTCACGATAGGTATGGCCCTGGGAATAATGGTGCGACTAATGAAAACAGAGATAGGAGGCCTGTAACAAAATGTACGATTTGTGGTAAGCTTGGTCACACTGCTGCCCGTTGTTATCAACGTATAGGATACCCCCCAAGGTTTAATGAAACCAGGAGAGTGTCAGGCCAAAGTAATGGCAATGCTCCGACTGGCCTAGTAAACACCATCACTGCCGCACCAACGGACAACGAAGTGGAATGTGGACGACCATTTCCAGAAATTTCTCAGCGAAACTACGAACATTTTGGCCATTTTCTATTGAAAGGACATGTCAAGTGTCATGAACATGACCCATTGAGGGAGCCCATTATCGTGTTAAGAGACACCGGGTCAGCTCAAACTTTGGTTGTGCGAAGCGCATTACCTGCAGCGGCGGAAGCCGAGAATGATCAAGGCCTGGTTGTGAAGGGCGTGACCAGGTCTGATTTAACAGTTCCACTGTATCGCGTATTTATTTCTACAGCTAAGGTAGAAAGGTATCTCACCGTGGGGATAGTGGAGGAATTACCCGTCCCAGGAGTAAGCGTTTTGCTAGGGAATGATGTCATGCGAATGACAGATGCGGGTACAGCTCTGCCACGTGTTACAGAATGTCCAACAGCAAACTCCCAGACGGAGAAGTTGAATCAAGAAAATCCGAGAATGTTTGAGTCCTGTGTGGTAACTCGGTCCCAAGCAAAACTGAAAACTCAGTATGCACAGAAAGAGATGTGTGAAATGCCTACCATCAACTTGGGTGAAACATTTATTGCTGACGGCGAAGTTGTTCGACCCAGGGAGGTTGTACGCAGGGCACCTGTCACGCAGGTGAATGGCGAGCGCATACCTGATGCATTGGCTCACCTGAATATCACCCGAGGAGAGCTGATTGAACTACAAACAGCAGACTGTACATTGATAGCTGAGAGAGGAAAGGCATTATCAGGAGATGAAATTAGTAAAGTGCCTGTTGGTTATTATTACGACAACGATTTGCTGATGCTCAAACACCGACCAAGCGATGTGCCTGCTGGCCATGATTGGCAAGAACGGACCTGTGTGGTCATCCCGCATACCTGCAGAATGGGTATTCTGAAACTAAGTCATGACGGACCTATGGCTGGACACTCGGGCATCTCCAAAACTTGTGATAGGGTGACAAAACTATTTTATTGGCCGGGAATTCGGGCAGATGTGAAGGAATTCTGTCGCACCTGTAAGACCTGTCAGTTAGCAGGAAAGCCTAATCAAACTCCAATTAAAGTACCCTTGCTACCTATACCAGTGCTGAATGAAGCGTTCAGCCACGTAGTGATTGACTGTGTGGGGCCATTACCTCGTACCAAATCAGGCTATGAATATATACTTACCGTCATGTGTAGAGATACCAGATTTCCGCACGCGATTGCGTTACGCAATATAAACGCATCCTCAATAGTTAAAGCACTTTCTGAGTACTTCGCATTAACAGGACTGCCGCAGACATTGCATAGCGATCAGGGATCAAATTTCACCTCCAATTTGTTTCGACAAGTTTTACGTGAATTAGGTGTAAAACAATATACCTCGACTGCATACCACGCGCAAAGCCAAGGCTGTATTGAACGTTTTCATCAAACACTTAAGTCGATGCTGCGTACATATTGTTTAGGCCATCAAACTAGTTGGGATATCGGACTGCACATGGTAATGTTTGCTGCTCGTGACACAGTGCAGGAGTCATTGGGATACACCCCATTTGAGTTAGTGTATGGCCACGCGGTGCGAGGGCCTCTAAAATTGGTTTATGAGGCATGGACCTCAGAATCCCAACCAAAAGATCTGCTAACGTATGTCATGGATTTTAAAACGCGTTTGTATGAGGCTACTAAGGCTGCCAGTGCCGCTATTACGACAGCTCAAGCCAAGATGAAAACTTGGTATGATAAATCCGCTTCGGCCAGACAGTTAGACGCGGGTGATGAAGTTTTGGTTCTGTTTCCGTTAGTAGGAAATTCTTTACAAGCAAAATACCAAGGTCCATATACAGTTGAAAAGAGATTAAATGATGTGAACTATTTGATCCGAACTCCCGACCGGAGAAAGACGCACCAGGTGTGTCACATAAATTTGTTAAAGAAGTACTATCCTCGGGAAAATGATGATATGGTCTAAAACCCTGCGAGAGAGCCCGTATGCTCTGTAAATCCTGTCGACAGACCGATCAGTGAAAACGATTCACACCTACATGCAGCCGAACCGCGGTTACGTAACTCTCAGGTAATAAACAATCTTTCCGACAAAGTACGCCACCTTACTGTGGAGCAACAGCGGGATATTCGCGGATTAATTCAAGAACACATCAGCGTGTTTGGGGACGTACCCACATGTACCAATACTGTTGAACATGATGTAGATATAGGTGACACTGTGCCGATAAAACAGAATCCTTATAGATTAAACCCTGCTAAACGTGCAGTCATGAAAGCCGAAATTCAAAGTATGCTGGATATGGGAATTGTTGTGCCTAGTGTCAGTGCGTGGAGTTCCCCATGCATTTTAGTTCCTAAACCGGACGGAGGTGTCGCGTAAATGCGGTAACAAAGAGTGATTGTTATCCATTACCACGAATTGAGGATTGTATTGATGAAATCGGAGAAGCAAAATTTGTGAGCCGTTACGATTTAATGAAAGGGTATTATCAAATCCCTCTAACAACTAGAGCTCGTGAGATCTCCGCGTTTGCCACACCCGATGGTCTGTACGAGTATACCGTAACTCCATTCGGCATGTGAAATGCACCCGCTACATTTCAACGTATGATAAACACTGTTATCCAAGGTTTAGACGGATGCAGGGCTTATATAGACGACATAGTGATTTTCAGTAACACATGGAAGGAACACATGGAACGAAATCGCATATTTCTAAACCGGGTGGGAGAAGCGCATCTCACCATTAATCTGGTTAAAACAGAATTTGCTCGTGCCACAGTCACATTTTTAGGACATGTTGTCGGTCAGGGTAAAGTTCGTCCTGTTGATGCCAAAGTGCAAGCTATTGGTGAGTTCGCGCGACCAGATGGTAAACGCAGTCTTATGCGGTTCTTAGGTACCGTCGGGTACTATCGCAAGTATTGTAGAAATTTCGCGGATGTTGTATCTCCTCTTACCAACCTACTTCAAAAAAACACAAAATATGTTTGGACTAATGATTGTGAACGGGCTTTCAAAAATGTAAAGGGTTTATTGACTAATTCCCCTGTGCTTATGGCTCCAAACTTCGAAAAGCCATTCAAACTAGCCGTTGACGCTAGTGACGTTGGTACGGGTGCTGTTTTGTTGCAAGAAGACACCCAGGGGATTGAACATCCTATCTGTTATTATTCCAAAAAATTGAATCCCCATCAGCGAAATTATTCTACCATTGAGAAAGAAGCTTTAGCATTAATTTTAGCTCTACAACACTTTGAAATCTATCTGAGTCAGGCTAATTATCAGATTGTGGTGCTGACAGATCATAACCCTTTAGTGTTTGTTAATAGAATGCAAAACAAAAACCAGAGGTTGATGCGTTGGAGTCTTCAATTACAGGAATATAATCTAAAGATTGAGTATGTAAAAGGAAAGGATAATATTATCCCAGACGCTCTCTCGCGTAGTTAAGTGATACACAAAGGAATAGTGATGAAAAGTTTAAATTGTTTGAATTGTGTAGCTAGTGTCATGGTAATGGTATTATTGCATAGTTAGTAGTTTACAAGTTAGGTCTAGAATGATGGAGGTCAGTAATTGCCTGCTCCAGTTAGATAAAAGCTTAACTCACTTTTAGTTCATTAATAGGTAAGTATGTACATTTTACCTCAGTGATCAATTATGTATATTGTATGACGTTATTGCGACATTTATCAAGATGTATTTTTATTGTCAAAGGGACATAATATGTATAATTTACTTTTAATGATATCATAACTTCGTTATATGATATCATTACGTTATGGGGGAGGGTGTCATGATGTCAGATGTATGGCAGACAGACATCATGTGTAAGGCCATCTGTTTAAACATCCCAACGACACTAAACTCACTAACCACCATATGTGTGCAACTAACAATAATTAAACGTTGGAACACTTACTACGAACACTCATTACAAAGCTGTGGAAACAACGCGGCCTATCTATTTATCTGCTACTGGTGAGAGCTTAATTTGTTGTGGAAGTCAAAGAAACTATCATGTGTCATTCACAAGCGTATAATGTATTTACTGCCAACATAAAACGGTTGGTGCTTGTGAATCCAATGTGAACTATATAATGTTACGTGAGATTACCTCATATCTCCAAGGACCATGCCTGGTGCATAAAAGTCTTGTCTGAGGTTTGGTGTAGCAGTTCCATAGAAGCTCCGTGCCAAGCGACGTTACGGCTGTTTGACTGAAGAAAGGGTCGGAGTGTACAACCACGTACCTGATGTCCACAGAGGACAATATTGTTGGATTAACATATTATTGAAGAGTCGCAGAACTGAAGCTTATTGAAGTCCAGTTATCTACCTGTCGTTTGAAGTGCCGCAGAGCTGAACTGAGGGAACCGTCCTATCAGCCGAATGAATCTACATGATGATATCATTGAACATTTGTATAGAGAGATTGTTGTATTCAGTGTAAGTCACCTTGGTGACAGTTAGCTGTTTATGTATTAAATGATTACATGTTGATTTGTGTTGGTTTTGTTGTTTAGAGAAAGTCAGAAGTGATCATTCATTATAAACTGAAGTATTAGTTTAATCGTCTGCCATTTCTGCAGACTGGGGGCTCGTCGAACCATATTATATATATTTTCTTAGTAATTCACCACCTTCGCTGTTACAACGTCTGGAGACAGGCGTCCGTAACACCTTCTTTTTCAGTGTCGCACGTTTACCAGGTTTTCTCCGATAGGCATTCTGTCGAATCGGTGTAGCGTTGGGTTCCAAGAGCACATCCTGGCTTAAGGTATTGGTAACCGTTGGAAGGTCCTGACAAATGGAAACATTGTCTTATATCAATGTAGTCAGCTTTGCTCTCTGGGGGCTAAAGTCTGCTAGGATCTGGCTGTTGGTTAACTTGGTCTCTGCAGTCTTGACGTCATCACAGGAAATTGAGTGATTCTCAATCTGGACCGGTAACTCTGGAACTATCGGCAGTCTGTCAAAATAACCTTTTAGCAAATTGATGTGACAATACCTACTTTTCCTAACCCTATCAGGAGTGTTTATCACATACCCTGTCTCATTAACCCGTTTGTGCACAACATAGGGCCCGAAATACCTGTTCTGCAATGAACCCCGTTTAATGGGAAGGTACAGCAGCACCTTATCCCCTGGTTTAAATTCCCGACTCTTAGTCTTCCTATCAAACACTGATTTTATTTTGCTCTGAGCATGGCTCAGTTGCTTCCTAGCTAGTTCGGTTGCCTGCCACCTCCTATCTCTAACTCTCTTATTCATTAATACTCCCTTGTCCTCAGTTAACAATGTAGTGCGAGCTGCCAACAATTTTGGATCAGCCCCCTGCTCTAGAACTAACTCTTGTCTATTACAAGGTAAGTCCCCTCTATCAAACACAACTGGTTGATTTACCCTCTGCGGGAGATCAACAGGTTCCACCACATTTGGTTCGTCAGTTGACTTATCTACCATTTTACTGATAACCTCATCCACTCCAATTTCATGGCTCACACACGTATCAGACAAATCACAAATATCCTCTGGGTCTCGTGTTACCCTTCTGGCCATAGCCCTAGTCATTACACACGCAGGATAACTAATCTCATCAACCTCACTCTCTTCTACTGGTAAAGGGCTGTCTTTAATTAACAATTGGTCACATTTCGGCTGACAACACTGACTAGTCAAATCATTACCCAAGTCCTTCACAACACCCATAATGACTGGTCCCGTCACAAACTTCGAACACAAGAAAACGTTATGTAACCGGACAACCATTTTTTCTCCAGTAACTGAGGTTAAGGCCAAAATACGTCCTGTATCTGAATTTTCAATACCAGCTAAACACTTTGACGTTATAAGCGACTGACTACAACCAGTATCTCGATAGACTGATATTGCCTTCGGACTCAATTCTTGTTTCACATCACAAACCATACCAGTGGACACATACGGGTTTACTTTCTCTGCCATGGGACTAACCATTAACTCTCTCGCTAGCGGAGCTGACCTCACTAAACCGACCACTTGCGCATTATCGCGTTTCCTTTTAAAACAGTCCCCGACAAGATGGTTATCCTTTTTACAGTAACTGCAATGTGGACGAATAGTTCGTGCATTGGCTGATAATGCAGGTTTATCCTTACTTTGCCCACCAGGTACATTCCTTGCCTGACTAGCTGACCAACTAGATGACTCTCCCCGATAGTTACTTTCCCGGGAAAAACCTGGCTGAAATTTCTTCTTGTCACCCTGTTGTAAAGAGCTACCCTGTACTGCCTGAGCTTTGTGTATTAACACGTAATCATCTGCCACTATGCCTGCCTCCTCCATCTTTTTGACATCACGATCCTCTAAATGAATACGTAAGCTAACTGATAATCCATTTTTAATGTCCTGTAAGATCAACAACTCCCGTAACTCGGTATATGACTCTACCTGATGAGACACCACCCATTTATCAAACATCCCTGCCTTCTTAGCCACAAACTCACTATAAGACTGACCCTGCGTTTTTCTCAACTCGCTATACCGTAAACGATAATCCTCAGGTCGTAATTCATACGCCCTCAACAATGCAGCCTTAACTAGGTCGTACTGACTTGCTCGCTCATCACTCATTGAATTATAAGCTACACTAGCCTTCCCCTTAAACTTAGACACGGCTAACAATATCCACTTAGACTGCGGCCAATTTAGCTACTTAGCGGCCCGTTCAAAAAGTTGGAAGAACATATCTACCTCCTGATCGTCAAATACAGGCACTGATCTATAAGCCTCCGACATGTTAAAACCATTTCCTGCCTCCCGTCTAACTTCTTCAGTATTCAACTTTAACTCATGTTCCACTTTTAATTTTTCTAACTTGAATTCTCTATCCATCTCTTCTTTCTCTCTATCCCTCTCTTCTCTTTCTCTCTCTCTCCCTCTCTCTCTCTCTCTCTCTCTCTCCCTCTCTCTATCTTCCCTATCTCTATCTTCCCTATCTCTATCTCTATCTTCTCTATCCCTCTCTTCTCTTTCTCGCTCTCTCTCTATCCCTCTCTCTATCTTCTCTATTTCTCTCTCTATCTAATGCACGTTCTTCTCTTTCGTACTCAAGTTTTTTAAAAGCTAATTGTTGTTCCACACTTAACTCATTTATCTCTATCTCTGGAACAATTTCACTGTCTTCCATAACAGGACTATCACCAAAACCTTCCTGGATAATAATTGTCCTTATATCTCCTAAGGTTTTAGCTGATGTTAAATCAATTTCTCGCTCGCCCGCGATTTCAACTAACTCGGCCTTACGTGCTCACTTAATCTCCACTACACTGAGCGTAGGCCTATCCAGCAAATTCTTATCCATGTTTAGATATGACGCACTTATTATTAATTAATTTTCTAGTGAACAACGTTGCTACTTCTAGTTAATTTGTAAAATTAATTTGTAAAGCCCCCATTTACAAACAATACTTTTTTAAATATGCATGTCCCGTTTCAGATCCGGGACGAGCGCCCCAATTTTCACTCCTGTCACGGGGATCCTATAATACCCGTAACTGAATGAAACACACGATTATCCAAATATCTCTCCTAACTGTATATGTAGTAGATCTCTCTGTAACGGGCAGTTCAAAAACCCGCGTGGCTCGTCTAGGTATCATCAGAGATAAGATCTTGTATAAAGTATATATTATTATAGCACGTTTAGTTCACTAGAAAACACAACAAAACACAATACACTTTGGAATCTGTATTAACCTACGCTGACAAATGTACTGCCGCAGTAGTTAATTAACCACAACAAATAATAACAACCCAGAACTGATCACTTAATTAGTTAATCTCTAGGTGTCTAGTTTACACAATATGCTAATCACTTCACCGTGACACAACACCCACACGTGTGATAATTGAGAAACGCTTCCAGGGGAACTTAATTAATAAAGGAATTACAACTCTATTCCTAACTGGTTAATTTTTAATTAACCCTTACTACTCCTTCAGTAACGTGTGATAATTGAGAAACGCTGCCAGGGGAACTTAATTAATAAAGGAATTACAACTCTATTCCTAACTGGTTAATTTTTAATTAACCCTTACTACTCCTTCAGTAACGTGTGATAATTGAGAAACGCTGCCAGGGGAACTTAATTAATAAAGGAATTACAACTCTATTCCTAACTGGTTAATTTTTAATTAACCCTTAACTACTAATTCAATAACCTTGTAATACAGACTTAATACTGGTACCTATCACAATAAAGACAATAACCTACAGTTTACCTAGGTCCTCTAGGATGACTGGTTAAGCCTTATATATATATTAGAACAGTGAGCCTACAGTTTACTGCGTCAGATTACCGGCAGCACCGTCTAAATAATATTGGTATAATACAGTATTAAAATATTTAAAGTCACATCAATCACATCAAGGTTATACAACAGAGCAGAAAATATATAATTACCAAGTCCAAACGGACGCGCTCCCTGGAAGCCTTCCAATATGTTTCTCCCTGATATCTCTAAAACCCTAGCTATTTATCATAAAGACCGAATATCGCCTGGGGATACAAGGCGGTCCTCCCCCTATCAAGGGTTATTTCCACAGCGACCAAACCGGCATATTTTTCTTAGATGGCCAGACTTGCTGACGCCTAGTCCGCCAGCAATACCTCGATCGTACCGAACTAGCGGCGGTATTACGTAACTACTGGCCACATGGCCTCCACACCTGGACTGGGTGTGTATTAGAGGGTACAGCTCGACGACCGTCGCGCGGAGGTATTACGTAACGAAGTGCCCACCTGGGCTTAAGTGCATATTGGAACTGCACACGGCCCTCTAAAACAATTAATATCGCCACAGGCGAAAAGAAATATGAGCATGTTCCGTCACATATATATATATATATATATATATATATATATATATATATATATATATATATATATATATATATATATATATATATATATATATATATATATATATATATATATATATATATATCAAGCCAGTTCTCCAACAAATAAAATAGAAAGGATGGATGTATTACCTTGAGAGGTTGCTGAGAGGTTAGTGTTTCACGTGGAAAAGTAACGATTTTGTCAGAACGTCTTTTTGACAGATTTTATTATGTAACTGTGTGTGTGTTTGATGGTGTTTTTTCGTTCGGTTTTAAAGTCACCGACCCTATATAGCGACACTTACGTTTTTGTGCAGGATGCCATGGCGAATGGACACACATTATATTTGTCAAACCAAGCAATATGTTGTAAGTACAACGTTAAATGTTACATTACGAGTGATTATTTTGGGGCGGGATTTAGCTCAGTCGGTTGAATGCTCGCCTGAGGTGCTTGCATCGCAGGATCGAACCACCTCGATGGATCCATTCAACTTATTGGGGTTTTTTCTCGTTCCACCACAACTGGTCAAAGGCCGCGGTATGTGCTTTGTTGTCTGTTGGAAAGTGCATATAAAAGATCCCATGCTACTAATGGATTTTTTTTTTTTAGAGTTACCAAATGTTTGACATCCAATGAATGTGCTCTAGTGGTGTCGTTAAACAAAAACAAACAAACTTATGTAGATTACGCTTTGTATGGTTCCACGAATGGCTTCGACAAAGAACCTACCGGCCTCGGTGGCGTCGTGGTTAGGCCATCGGTCTACAGGCTGCCAGTCGAGGCATGGGATTTTTAATCCAGATACCAAATTCAAACCCTGAGTGAGTGCTTCGCAAGGCTCAATGGGTAGGTGTAAACCACTTGCACCGACCAGTGATCCATAACTGGTTCAACAAAGGCCATGTTTTGTGCTTACCTGCTTGTGGGAAGCGCAAATAATAGATCCTTAGATGTAAATAATAGATGTCGTAAAAGAGTAGCCTATGTGGCGACAGCGGGTTTCCTCTAAAAAAAACAGTGTCAGAATGACCATAATTATGTTTGACGTCCAATAGCCGATGATGAGATAAAAATGATCAATGTGCTTTAGTGGCGTCGTTAAATAAAACAAATTTTTTTTCGCCAAAGAACCTGTACATTGCCTAATAAATAGGGCCAATATCTTTAACCCTTTCAGTCCTAAGAGTCTTCACTCTATTATCCTATGCGTTGTGTTATGGAAGGCTTGTTCTCAAGGATGAAAAGGGTTAAGATTAAGTTTCTTCTGTGTTGTGTATGGTTTGGCGGTCTGTAAGGTTAAGAGAATTACCTTTTGTTAAATAAAACTTGACGTTTGAGTTCTTTATGTACTACGTCATCAGAGTGACAGATTCATTGTTGATGTGGCGCATAACCCTGCCACTCAAAGTTTTTATTTTGTGACAACTGGCTATTAAAGGGACATACCCTAGTTGTTAAACACTAAGACATATTTTTTAACTATTAGAGTCGTTTCTAATAACTGAAATTATACTTTACTTAGATTTTATTCTTTGGATTATCCATTTCCGTATATTCGAAGTGTTTTTGGTCATCCCGGTGTTTTAATATCACAAAATTTATTTCTTATATTTAAAACAAAAAAACGTGCGCCTGTGAAGTAACTGCTATGGAGTCCAGTTTTAATCTATTTTTAGAGAGTATTTCACCATTTCAAAGTCACAGACACATATTTCATTCAATTGTAACTTGATTGTTACAGGTTTGTAGATTAACTAAACTTAGTGTTAATTTTCATGGGTTGAAACTAGAGTCTGTCCCTTTAACTAAACTTAGTGTTAATTTTCACGGGTTGAAACTAGGGTCTGTCCCTTTAAATGTGCCATCCTGGGTGTTCTACCATTTCAATGTGTTTTCAACGAACATAGCCTCATTGACTACTAATATTTTATACTAAAGAACAAAAGAAATGCAGATATTAATTTAGTTTTGTTTAACATGCTTGTATTTACAGTCATTAAGCTTGAATCCCATTATGTTTGTGTTATCGTTGTCAAAGGAAATGTTTTATTTAACGACGCACTCAACACATTTTATTTAAGGTTATCTGGCGCCGAGTTATCATTGTCAAAGTCTTGTGAATATTCGTGGCCCATTTAGACAGTCTATTTACCGTTAGTCCATCCCACCAGGGAACGTCGTTTATTTATTATAGTATGTACCACACAAGTTATTTATTTCTGAGCCGATTGTTTTCTAAATTGCCCACAAAAATAGTGCTTTTTTGGTTATTTCCAAAACGTTTACTTTTCTTCTTACGCGAAATCAAACTGAAATTATTTACAAAAAAAACCCCCCCCCCCCCCCCCCCCCCCCCCCCCAAAAAAAAAAAAACAAAAAACAAACCCCACAAAAAACCCAACCCCACAATGTTAACGGAGGCTGGGAAGAACTATAGTTAATTGTATCATGAATTATATATATATTCTTGTTTTTATCTCTTGTTTGGGTCCGGACGTAGCTCAATGGTAAAATGTTCGCTTGATGTGTGGTCGGTTTAGGATCGATCCCCGTCGGTGGTCCCATTGGGCTATTTCTCGATCCAACCAGTGCTCCACAACTGGTGTAACTGGTGTAAGCCGTGGCATGTGCATATAAAAGATCCCTTGCTGCTAATTGAATAGTGGCCCATGACGTGGCGTCCAGCGGGTTTCCATATATCTGACGCCATATAACTGTAAATAAAATGTGTTGAGTGCGTCGTTAAATAAATACATTTCCTTTTATCACTTCTTTTGTCATCTTAATGTTTGTAGAACCGCAAACTTCATTTTGTTTCCTAGTGTGTATTTTTTGTTTCGTACATACGAAGCTATTATGAGGTAAAATCCATTTTGGTCTATCGCAAATAACATGATGACCAGAATCACCATATCCATACAAATGGCTACTGTAACATATTTTTGCTGTTTGTAACAAACATGTTACAGCAACAACACGCATGTTACGGTAGCAATACGCATGTCATACCAGCAGCAATCATGCTATAGTAGCAATGTCCTAGTACTTTAATTTATAGGATTGACTGCGAGATTTGTAGGCCCCAAACATATAGTCAGTTAATTGAATATCATCATTTTAAAGAATGCCTTGATGGCCGAACGATTAACATGGTGGTCTGGCAATTGCAGGCAAATCAGTGTCATTGGTTCAAATCCCAATGTTCATAAAACTCAGTTTGTGAGGCCAGAAATGATTTTATTCTCTGAACTTGTGCTACTAATAGCTTTATAAATGTATTATGTTTAATTTCTATATTTTAGATTGTAAGCGGGTATGATATCATTGTTCCCTGAGCTACTGTTACTAATATCTATATAATTATTATGTTTAATTTCTTTATATTTCGGATTGTAAGTGGGTATGATATCATTGTTCCCTGAGCTACTGTTACTAATATCTATATAATTATTATGTTTAATTTCTTTATATTTCGGATTGTAAGTGGGTATGATATCATTGTTCCCTGAGCTACTGTTACTAATATCTATATAATTATTATGTTTAATTTCTATATTTCAGATTGTAAGCGGGTATGCTATCATTGTTCCCTGATCTACTGTTACTAATATCTATATACTTATTATGTTTAATTTCTATACTTCAGATTGTAAGCGGGTATGATGTCATTGTTCCCTGGTCTACTGTTACTAATATCTATATAATTATTATGTTTAATTTCTATACTTCAGAGTGTAAGCGGGTATGATGTCATTGTTCCCTGAGCTACTGTTACTAATATCTATATAATTATTATGTTTAATTTCTATATTTCAGATTGTAAGCGGGTATGCTATCATTGTTCCCTGATCTACTGTTACTAATATCTATATACTTATTATGTTTAATTTCTATATTTCAGATTGTAAGCGGGTATGCTATCATTGTCCCCTGATCTACTGTTACTAATATCTATATACTTATTATGTTTAATTTCTATACTTCAGATTGTAAGCGGGTATGGTGTCATTGTTCCCTGGTCTACTGTTACTAATATCTATATAATTATTATGTTTAATTTCTATACTTCAGAGTGTAAGCGGGTATGATATCATTGTTCCCTGAGCTACTGTTACTAATATCTATATAATTATTATGTTTAATTTCTATACTTCAGATTGTAAGCGGGTATGATGTCATTGTTCCCTGAGCTACTGTTACTAATATCTATATAATTATTATGTTTAATTTCTATATTTCAGATTGTAAGCGGGTATGATGTCATTGTTCCCTGAGCTACTGTTACTAATATCTATATAATTATTATGTTTAATTTCTATATTTCAGATTGTAAGCGGGTATGATGTCATTGTTCCCGGAGCTACTGTTACTAATATCTATATAATTATTATGTTTAATTTCTATATATTTCAGATTGTAAGCGGGTATGATATCATTCTTCTCCAAGAAGTTCGAGATAAGGACGAAAGCGCACTAGTTACATTAAGAAATATGCTACAGAGGTAAACCATTTATAATACGGATCCATATTACGGATTTCTCTAAATGTAAATAATATCGAAATATATATATTAGTGAATTGAAACGTACATATCTAGACAAGTAAATATTTCATAGTTCTTTGTTGGTATGCCTTGTGAGCGTAAATACTGTCATATCCGCTTCCGAATGAAAAGTAAAATTTGTTTTATTTAACGATATCACTAGAGCAATAATAAATTAATCATCAGTTGTTGGATGTCAAACATTTTGTAATTGTAACACATAGTCTTCAGAGGAAACCTGCTACATTTTTTCATTAGCAGCAAGGGGTCTTTATAACGTACTTTCCCCCCCACAAACAGGACAGCACACACCACATCCTTTAATATATCAGTCGTTGGGCACTGATAGGGGCGGGGGTGGGGTGATTAAGAACCAATTAGAGATTGGGTCCACTTGCGGGATTCGATCCTTCGACCAAATCATCTCAGGCGATCACTCTACCGACTAAGCTACACCTCACTCATGTTTCCAAATCAACGAATGAACGATTGTTTAACAACACCCCAGCACAGAAATACATATTGGTTATTGGGTGTCATTTAATTTTTATTTTTAATGTAAATAACCATATTCATCTATATGTTGTTTTTTTTTTTTATATAATTATTTAATTTTTATTTTTAATGTAATATATATGAATATGGTTATTTACATTAAAAATAAAAATAAAATAATTATATTTTAAAAAAAAACAGTGCAAAGAGAGCTGTGGAGACAAATATAATGCAATGAAAAGGTAAAAATTTTCAGTTGGATAAAAACATGGTTTTATTTGGTATTTTAGTTGTAAAAAAGCATTGTTTTATTAATTGGTTGATTATTAATATTAAGTATTATATATATAAAACGAAATTACAAAAGATCAGATTAAATAAAAACGCAATGCTAAGATTCATTATTGATAAAATACAGATTGAAAAATATATATTTTATAAAAATTGCCTGTATAAAGACTTTGATGATCAGTGGGAACCTTGACAGCAGTTCCTCAAACAAATTGTATAAATTCATATATAAACTTGTTAATAACAAAATATACGAATATGCTAATAAGCATACTTTTATGCAAAATATCGCCAGTTCGGAAAACGTATCTCAACTTTCTATTATTTATTTTCTTTTTAAGATCTCATTGATCTTATTTATCTTTCAAGAAAGTTTTTTTTTTCCTTCTCTCACTCTTTATTTCTATTTTTAGTACTCTTCTTCCTAGTCTCCAGAACATTTCCCCTTCATCAGTTATGTAAGGCTTATGCATTGCTAATATCCCATTTTACAGTATCACGTTAAGCTTATCTGTTTTATCTTAATTGAATACTATGCATGTGTTCCCTTTCGTCTAACTTCGGGTTCATTCCTGTTACTCCACACGTCCGTGTCTGTGTGTCTGTCTGTGTGTCTGTCTGTCTGTCTGTCTGTCTCTGTCTCTGTCTCTCTCTCTCTCTCTCTCATACACACACACACGCACGCACATGCATATGTATACACATATTGTTTAATAAGTGCATTATATACGAGTGTATAGCTTTAATTATGTATCGTTTATGTATATACAATAATACCATGTGCTGCAATGATTCAAGGCCTCAACATTGACCTTGCTTATGTTTCTGGGGACAATAAAAATAAAATAAAAAAATAAAAAAAAGTATAATACAATGCAAACATCAATACAAGGTAAGTATATTTGAAAATTGATTTATATAGAAATCAAAATGTTTTGAAAATCATAATTACACTCTATTACCAATAAAGCTCTTTTTAAGTTAAATTAATAGTTCTTCTCTTAAAAACAAGATTTTAGAGAAGGAAATTACAAAGCTAAAACATTTTATTTAGAGAAATGACAATAGAAAAGATTCGTAAGTCGTATTTTTTACTCGTTTTTCTTCAGCGACTTGCCAGATGAGAAGTTTCAGTTTGTGGCCAGTTCGCCTCTCGGGAGAAGTTCACGATACAAAGAACAGTATGCGTATTTTTACAGGTGAGGTGTTATTAAAGGGACCGAGCATGTTCATAAATACATTAACCAGACACAACTATATGATCAATGAAACTTTTTCTCGTGGTATGAAATCACACTATAAATATTGATTTTAACCCCTGAACAAGTGCGTTATATGACTTTTCAAAATTACAAATATCAAAATATAAAAAACACTAAAACAGTATGACCAAAACAAATATGCGCCGGGAACTCATACAGAACACCCAACATCTGCTTAATCAAATTAATTTTTTTGGTTTATTTATTTGTTATTTATTTTGCTAGAAAATGCAGCATTCTGAAAGTGCTCACGATTTCGAGACGCGCTTTGAACTGCCGCCTGAACGGATTCGGTCGGATTTAAAGGCATACTGTCACGGATTTAAGGACCTTATTTCTCTAAAAATGGATAATAAATAAAAATTACATTAGTTGTTTCAAACCAAATCTAGCTATCACATCACCTTAAGTGAACCATGATGGAGTGAAATCCATGTCAAACCTCTTGATAATTTTAGTTTTTGAATTATGGACCATTGCCATAATTCAATTTTTTTTTTACAAAATATCATTAATAAATGAAGTAGGGTGGTTATGAAGATGGTTGAATAAAGTACATTTAGGGACAAATCAAATTATTTTTGTTCCGATAATAATTTGTTAGACCATTAAATAGGTCAGTGGTCTGTGACAATATGCCTTTAACAACACCCAGACACATTACAGTATGTAACAAGAGGAAAGTGCAAATACATTGGTTCAGTACATGACAAGAACACGAGGCAACACGGAATGTCTATAGTTAACAATCAACACCGGGTACTTCATCAAAATAGCTCAAATGTTCGACGAAAAAACCCATAAATTCACATGTTCACAAGACTAGATTTAAAAAAAAAGAAAAAAAGCAAAGTTTTCAATAATGGTGCATTACATAAACAGCATACCTTTAATTTTAAACATGCTACGATGACTTCTATTTTCAAAAATATATTTTCTTCTTCGATTTTCAATATTTTTATACTTACAATTGAATAAATAA
Source organism: Gigantopelta aegis (assembly GCF_016097555.1). Taxonomy (NCBI): domain Eukaryota; kingdom Metazoa; phylum Mollusca; class Gastropoda; order Neomphalida; family Peltospiridae; genus Gigantopelta; species Gigantopelta aegis. The sequence continues at coordinate 21,503,638 of NC_054707.1, forward strand.
TAGTATTCGGCATGAGTTCGACCCGTACCCACCTTTCATTTATGCTGTTTTATAAGTCAGGTTGATGAAATCGAAGCGCCTTGTCGTAAATTAGAGCGTTTGTTTACACTGTGCATAGAGAAGTTGGACGGAGCTGACGTCACTTCGCCCCAAGCTATACCACCGGACGTCACAAAAACGAAACAAAATGGCTGCCCCCAGTTAGCAGGAATAATTTTGTTTTTTATTAACTCTAAAATTATGCGTTTTTCATTTGTTAAAGTGTTTGTATGCGTTGGTGGTCCGGGTATGCATCTTTCCAACACATAAGGCTCTTGTTGGAGTTTAGTCTACCATTAAAACGTTTTATATTATCCGAAAAACTACCGTTGTATGAATTTATCGCAGAGGTGTTTTTTAATTACTGTTTATATGATTTGAAATCGACTTATTTATTAGCAGATGAACCCCATTTCCGTGCGATCGAAAATACGTTTTATGAATTTCAGCCACCTGCATGACGTCACTACTAACGCTATTTTTAAACTCGAGACATACTTTGGGTTCCCGACCGAATGCACGAGGCAAGCGACATGCAGGACCGATCTTATGATTAGAAGAAACTAGATTATTAATTTCATTTAGAGGAATTTTCCAGATCCGACCTAAACACTCCAGATATTCGAATACCTGAATATAGTATCAGAATATTTCGAATAACAAATTAGCGAGCGAAATATTCGAATTTTCGGACCGAACACTAATGCATATATTCAAGCATCTATACATACGTACATACAAACATGTATATGTTACAGTCAATCTGTGAAATCAGTCATTACGCGTAATGCCTAAAAAAATCAGTCACTTCGTTCCTGTGACCACCAGGCAATACGCGAAATGACTGAAAATCCCAGGCATTACACGAAATGACTGAAAATCATGACCGGGCATTACACAGAATGACTAAAGTGATTCACGTCTTATTACTGACACTTGTATACAGGCTTTTGGTCTTAAAAGTTGATAAAATCACATTTTAAGAACAAACAAGGAAATGACTGAAAATAATACCACACCGCACAAGTCTTAATGTAAGACTTTATTTAAACTCAAATCAAATCATTTCAGAAGTTGTAGTAAAATAGATGAAGATGAAGTTGAATATTAACTAAGTAGTCAGTGTCAAATTATGAAAGTAATATATTGGTATAGAAAGATCACTTGTTTTTGCACACAAGGCTACCATGACCCATGACAACGGATAGAACACTGAATTTTGTTTTTGAAACATTTGCATCGATTGGACTCGCATCTCTTAGAACCAGCACAGTTACACCTAACATATCCCTGTCCACCACAGTTGGATTCATGATTAACAGCTTGGCGCACGGTCACTGGACACTGATATGGCAGATATAAGATCATCCTCACTTTGCATCCGTACAACTACAGACAGACAGACAACTCATTTTACGTGCCCCTATCCACTAGGGTTCAGGCACGCCCACCCCGGATTCAGCCTCTGACTTCGCCAGTGACCGACTCCGGGGCGGGAGGGCGTACAACTACTTCTGTTGGCAAAGACGACGATGTTAAGCCGACGATATTGTTTTATGCCTTTATAAACTCATAGCAATCACCAGAAAAAGTCTGTACTCCATTTCCACCTTAAGTGTACTTTCATCCTAATACCGATTATAACTCTTATTTTAAGATCATTACCGAACTCTGGGAAAAAAAATTGGAACATTAAATACTCAATTTTAACAGTCATCCACACACCATGTCACATAATTATATTCTTTGAGTGTTTATGGGAAAGCATTGTGAGACTGGATATTAATTAGGATAGGAAATTTAATTAATTTGAAAAATATTGTAGTAATAGGAATATTGTAGTATTAGAATTTATGAATGAATAAACACATTGAATGCATTGAAATACACTTACTTTGATAGCAGATAGTATCCATGTCTGCTCTTTGTTCCAGTATCAGCTGCTGCTGTTTTGAGATCTTCTAGCATTGTGAAATATGCATCTTTTGGAATTAACACTTTTCTACAAACTTCATACTTTTTGTAAAGCTCAGTTTTAAATTTATCTTCATAGGACTCTGACATCATGCACTGGTTACAACAGAAGAACTTATGAGTAAACCTCACAAACGTTTAGTTTTATAAAGATGAAAGTCATATGGTGTTGTAATCACATATTTGTACTAAGGGATTAAAAAAGGCCACTGCAAGGATTAGAAGAGGCCACTGCAAGTAGCCATGTCTTAATCCATTTGCTTATAAACACAAAGCAAGGCTAGGTTTGAGAATAAACCAGCGAACCATTACAACTAATCAGGGATGAAAAGACATCAATAATACAGCAGATTCTTTGTTGTTTGTTTAACTATTATTAAACCACATAAACATTAATTTGTTAGTAAACAAATATACAATGCTTTAATTTAGTTATTGTATAATAATAAATAATTCATGTTAAGTAGTATTTTAAATCATACAATCAATAAAGTTATCCTTGTTTGTTCTTAAAATATTATTTTATCAACTTTTAAAACCAAAAGCCTGTATACAAGTGTCAGTAATAAGACGTGAATCACTTTAGTCATTCTGTGTAATGTCTGGTCATGATTTTCAGACATTTCGTGTAATGCCTGGGATTTTCAGTCATTTCGCGTATTGCCTGGTGGTCACAGGAACTTCGCGAAGTGACTGATTTTTTTAGGCATTACGCGTAATGACTGATTTCACAGATTGACTGTAACATATATAAACATACACGAAACCATTAAATATTAAGAAAAAATATAATATATATATTAAATTTTCTAGGAAGAAAACGGTGACAATTATTGACACATACCAGTTTGATGACACCAACTACGGAGACGTGTTTGAGAGAGAACCGTTCAGTGTTTTTGTACGAGTGGCCTCTAACGAGAGGTCGTTGGAACTGGCCCTTATTGGACTACACGCCAAACCCACCAAAGCCATGGCCGAAATCAACGCTTTAGATCACGTGGTTCTTGCCGTGCTGGCCAGATGGGAACCAAAGGTAATTAATATTCAGGATCTGTTAAAGGTGGATGTGGGTATGGGTGTGTGTGTGAGGGGGGGGGGGGGGGGGGGGGATTTGCAGGAAAGATCGGTAACCCGGGATTCAACTTTAAAAAGAATGGAATGGAAATTAGATATTAAGGAATGTTTGTTTTTAGTTTAACGACACATTTAAGCACTGGTTATTCCACTAATACCAAATGTATGCAATTGTTCCAACCTATCCCCCCCTCCAAACTAATGAGACACTTCCTGTTGCGCGACATGTCCCCTTCTAAGGCCACTAGGAATCACGATGTCTACTGTTAGCAGCCATTTTTACAAACTCTGTTGTATTTAGAATCAGGTAAAACAATGGGTTCTTGTTTACAAAATATAAATTTCTAAAGTCTGTATGTTCTCTTTATAGAATATTTTAATTATTTCTACAACGTTTGTTTTATATTTAAGATTTAATAGAGCTTTGTATAACATTTTAAATTTGGCACAACATCCTTACGTTTTATCCGTAATCTGGAATAATGTTATTAGGCCTACGTTGATTTTATACATTTGTATTTTGTTATTTAATAGAAATCTCTATTTTGTACTTAGAATCTGGTACCATGTATGTTGTTTCTGTAAACTCTGTATTTTCTATTTAGAATTTGGTATAAACTATATTTATTCGGAATCTGGTATAAACTCTATTCAGAATCTGGTATAAACTCTATGTTTATTCATAATCGGATATGCACTCTATGTTTATTCATAATCTGGTATAAACCCTATGTTTATTCATAATCTGGTATTATTTCTGTGTCTATTCATAATTTGGTATAAACTCTATGTCTACTCAGAATCTGGTATAAACTATGTCTATTTAGAATCTGGTACAAGCTCTCTGTCTATTCAGAATCTGGTACAAACTCTCTGTCTATTCAGAATCTGGTACAAACTCTATGTCTATTCAGAATCTGGTACAAACTCTGTCTATTTAGAATCTGGTACAAACTCTATGTCTATTCAGAATCTGGTACAAACACTATGTCTGTTCAGAATCTGGTACAAACTTTATGTCTATTCAGAATCTGGTACAAACTCTATGTCTATTCAGAATCTGGTACAAACTCTATGTCTATTCAGAATCTAAAAACAACTCTATGTCTATTCAGAATCTGGTACAAACTCTATGTCTATTCAGAATCTAAAAACAACTCTATGTCTATTCAGAATCTGGTATAAATTCTATGTCTGTTCACAAACTGGTACAAACTCTCTGTCTAGTCAGAATCTGGTATTATCTGTCTGTCTATTCAGAATCTGGTATTATCTGTCTGTCTATTCAGAATCTGGTATTATCTCTCTGTCTATTCAGAATCTGGCATTATCTCTCTGTCTATTCAGAATCTGGCATTATCTCTCTGTTTATTCAGAATCTGGCATTATCTGTCTGTCTATTCAGAATCTGGCATTATCTCTCTGTTTATTCAGAATCTGGTATTATCTGTCTGTCTATTCAGAATCTGGCATTATCTTTTTGTTTATTCAGAATCTGGTATTATCTGTTTGTCTATTCAGAATCTGGTATTATCTCTCTGTCTATTCAGAATCTGGCATTATCTCTCTGTTTATTCAGAATCTGGTATTATCTGTCTGTCTATTTAGAATCTGGCATTGTCTTTCTGTTTATTCAGAATCTGGTGGTGTTGGGTGATCTGAACGCGGACTGTAGGTACGCCAAGGAAGCGGGCCTGGACGCGACGTTGGCGTTTACGTATTTCACACCCCTCATTGGCCACGACGCCGACACTACTGTCAAAACGTCAACTACGTGTGCCTATGATAGGTTAGTACAAACCATCTTCTTCTTTTTAGCGCCACAAACATTTAACACATGGAAGAATAGATTTTTGATTTTTGAACATGAAATATGATGTTGATATAAATGGCGAAGCAGTACTACTTCCCTCTTGGTATGCAGTCTTAGAGAGGAAACCCGCTACATGTTTACACTAGTAGTAAGGGATCTTTTATGTGCACCATCCTACAGACAGGATAGCACACACCATGGTCTTTGATATACTAGTCGAGGTGAACTGGATAGAACGAGAAACAGCCCAATGGGCCCACCGACGGAGATCGATCCTAAACCGACCGCGCATCCCCCCCCCCCCCCCCCCCCCCCCTCCTCTTGGTATGGGACTACATAACCATATCGTGCTCCATGCTTGCTGTCAGTTGACTTATCTCGGTAATAACCGAGCCCCGGGGTACAAATAGTCTGCAGTGCCAGTCCAATATTCATCCCCACACCCGAGAGACACACCCGTAATCACACCCACCCAAAAACTCATTTAGAATCTCATATGGTTAAACATTGAATACCACACCCACTATCAAAACCAAACATATTTAATAACTTATTACCATTATGTACTTTACCATTTATATGCTTAATAATTTATTCATAAGTAGCTTGATACCCGAATAGCTGTCTTAAATATGTGTATACCCGTATATCTGTATTATTACATAATATATGTATATGTCAGTGGTATAACGAAGGCCGTGATATGTACTATCCTGTTTGCGGAAAGATGTATATAAATGATCCCTTGCTACTAATCGAAAAGAGTAGCCCATGAAGTAGCAATCGCGGGTTTCCTCTCTCGACATATATGTGGTCCTTAACTATATGTCCGACGTCATATAACCCGTAAATAAAATGTGTTGAGTGCGTCTTTAAATAAAACATTTCCTTCCTTCGGGACAAAATATTTTGTAAGGGCTTCGGTAAATATCGTAAAATCGTGAGAGCGGAGAGTTGGCCAACTCTGTTGTGACAGTTGGTAGTCTGAAACTGGCATTAAATATATACTCAACAACGAAAGTTTAGCAAATATCTTTTATGACGTCTAAATTTGCCATGGTTGAATAAACTTAAAAGAAAACCAGGTCCTCCTGTTGTCTTAAGGCAAAGGTCGATGAGTTTATATTGTTTGTAAACGTTAAAAATTTCAGGTGTGAATACTAATTAATTAAAATATGTCAGTTAATAAATGTTATGCCATTTCTTTTAACATTAGCTAAACTTTCGTTGTTGAGTATAGTTGTTTGGACACTTTGTTAAAAATGAGGAAACTCTTTGCATTGACACAATACTTCTCCTTCCGACAGCAGCAATGTATCTTTCATAGACAAGGCAGTTCATACCACGGTCTTTGATGTAGCAGTTACGTAGCACCAGTTGCGGCTGTAAGAATCACGAATCCATAAAGCGAACGCTCTATCATTGAATTATTTCGGACTCCTCTATATATATATATACACAGAGATACGATTTTTTTAAAACTGTGATTTCATTTCAGAATCAACGTCCATGGTTCCGAGCTTAATATTACCCAACATGGTATTGACGACTTCGAAACGAACATGGGACTGACAAGTACAGAGGTAAGGCCAAAGAAAATACACTTCTGGTCTCTGGTCAGCGCGCGCGTCGATTTTGACCTCGCGCGTCAACATTTTTTTTTTTTTTTTAATTTCCCGCGGTATGATGTTAATTTTTCCCCGGGCTTTTCTTGCTATAAATAAAACCGCATTTGGAGCCAAAATGTCATCCCGCATGAACTAGACGTGTATTCTGATTTCAGTTTAAATATGCCCCTTATTTCGGTATCAAATATGCAGGAATTCTGGAACTTTGGTCTGACCCAGAGACCGACTCTTTTTATTATTATTATTATTATTTAATATTAATTTTTTTTTGGGGGGGGGGAGGGGGGGGGAGGGGGCTAATGGATATCATTATAACAGAGGTAGCATACATGATTTATCAGTCGTGCTAGAATGATGCATTCTGGCATATTAAATTAATATGTGACCGTCTCTCCGACAAAGAAAGACATGTTTTATTTAACGACGCACTCAACACATTTTATTTACGGTTATATGGCGTCAGATATATAGTTAAGGACCACATAGATTTTGAGAGGAAACCCGCTGTCGCCACTTCATGGGCTACTCTTTCCGATTAGCAACAAGGGATCTTTTATTTGCGCTTCCCACAGGCAGGATAGCACAAACCATGGCCTTTGCGGAACCATTTATGGATCACTGGTCGGTGCAAGTGGTTTACACCTACCCATTGAGCCTTGCGGAGCACTCACTCAGGATTTGAAGTCGGTATCTGGATTAAAAATTCCATGCCTCGACTGGAATCCGAACCCAGTGCCTACCAGCCTGTTGACCGATGGCCTAACCACGACGCCACCGAGGCCGGTGTCTCTCCAACAAAGTCGTATGGCCAATTTCATCGGTACTGGTAGAAGAGCTTAAAAAGGAAATCTCGAAATATTTGTGGGCAGAAATAACACTTGAAGAAATAGAGAAATGTAATTTAAACTAGAGAAATTAGCTATGGGCTGTAGAAAAAGAAAAATGGCGAGCCAAATGACGATCGGTTTTTAAATGTACAGTAGATGTTGAAGAGGTTCTTATTGGCATAGCCTTTACCAGCAGGGATTCTAGAATTAAAAAAAAATTCACTTGCTATGGGGTCAGTGGATTTGAATATTCACTGGCCATGGTGAAAAATTCACTTGTCTAATTTTAACTTGATAAAACCAACAAAAAAACCCCCAGTAAATTAAAAGTATTTACCACTGCATTTTAGTGGACAATTGGGTTGACGATTTCATAATAGGAATTGGCGCTAATTACTAGGCAATTAAAACTATTTTTTCGGCTATCACAGCTTTTTTACCGTTAAATTACACATGGCATAAAATGTCTGTCTCAAATTATGTTTTTTGTTTGTTTATTTTGTTTAACGACATCCCTAGAGTATATGGATTTATTAATCATCGGCTGTTAGATGTCAAACATTTGGTAATTCTGACATATAGTCCTAGAAAGGAAACCCGCTACAGTTTTTCATTAGTAGCAAGGGATCTTTTATATGCAGTATCCCATAGACAGGATAAAACATACCACAGCCTTTGATATACCAGTCGTGGTGCACTGGCCGGAACGAGAAATAGCCTGATGGGCCCACAGACAGGGATCGATCCTAGACAGACTGCGCATCAAGCGAGCGCTTTACGACTGGGCGACTTCCCCCTTCTGTCTGAAATGTAATATATTGCTGATTCTACTAGTTTTTGTAGTACCTCAATATGGAACCACGGGCACTTGACGTTATAATCTCGTGCTCAGTCGACAGAGCACTCATCGGAGTTGCTTGGGTCTCGGGGTCGAAAATCCTTGGTAGACCCCTAGTCTGTTTGAGTTTTCCCGTCCCGACGACTTGTATATCAAAGCCCAGGGTATGCATTATCATGTCTGTGGAAAAGTGCATATTATAGCCTAAAATATCCCTTGTTGCTAATGGACAAATGTAACAGGTTTCCTCTGAAGACTACGAGTCAAAAATTACCAAATATTTGACACCCAGTAGCCGATGATTAATGAATCAGTGTGTTTTAGTGGTGTCGTTTGAACAAAGTATATTTATAACGTTTTAACATTTTGTCTTAAAGAATTTGTTTTATTTATTTTTTCCTAGGCTTATCAAGTCAGCGACCACTTCCCAGTTGAGTTCAGTATCGACGTATAGAAGTCAGTGCAAACAGTCAAATAGGACTGAACATTTTATTAAAGGCATTGAATGATCGGTAGTCTTGTCTTCTTTTAATTGCTGTCGATTTATATGCACTTCTAGTAGTTAAGAAAGAACTGTAAGTCAGAAACATCACACAATGGCGTTCTCACTGCATCTCAGGATATTCCATTTAGAATATTTATTTATTTATCTTAATTTATTAATTTATTTATTTATTATTACATTATTTTTAATTTTAGTATTTTTTTTTTTAAATTCCCTCTACAGATATGTAATAGTTTGTACATCGGTTTACTGGTAAATAAAATAATAAAACAATTCATTTTCTATGCATAAGATGAAATTCTGAAAAACTAGTCTCTTTTTTTTCGGGCGGAGGGGGTCATTTTATTTTATTAATATGCATGTAAGACAACACATCTTAGCCATTCCTTCGCTAAAATACGGACATAATGGTTGCGTTGGGGAATATGTGTCATGTATATCGATGACGTTATTCTATTATTCGTTACGTCACAGGAAAAAGATGTCAGGTGTAAATCAGGTAAGGTCTCACTACACAGATGTCATCTGCCATTGAAATTCATGTTAAATAGCCCAACTTCAAACGAAGATTGCCAATAGAACGGGTTCTCATTGGCTCTAACAACATACACCATTGCGAACATACATTATATTAGCATTTATTTTCACTCCAAAATTGAAAACATTTCCGTCTCAGTTTTTTGCTAAAGAACGCATCTGGCTGTAATACCGGTCCGAACAGGTGGTTCATTAACCGATTCACTCCGGCTGTCTCTTGCGCTATACACCCATGTCCCAAAAGGTCGATGCTCAATATTACAAAATAACATGGGCAAAATACAGCCACAAAGCGTACAATTAAATATACATATTGTTTTAATTCTTCACCATTTCCTAGAAGTGAATATGTGAACCATAACATGTGTCACAATTAGGAACTATAGTGGACTGTAGTGAGACCTTAAAGGCTAGTGACAGATTTTGTCAAACTTGGTTTGAAGTCAATTTGATAATTTGGGCCATTTACACCATGAAAAGCTATACTAGACCAGTGTAACTTATGAACTCTAAACAATACACCAAAAGATAGATGCACCATACCTTCCAATAAAATTTCATATCACATTTTTACTCCTTGGTCATCCACACAACAGATGGCCATCAACCAAACAGCCACTATATGGTAATGTATGACTTTGTTGGTAGTTCTGATATAGGGAACATACAAAGAAGCTAATTATCTAGTTAGTTCATTAAAAATATTAGTTTTCATCAATTGTTGCTATGGGCAACAATTGTTTCATAGTGAAGTGTTGAAATCCTGGGTTTTTTCCTGTATATTTCAGCATGAAGCTCCACACATTATTAATGGCAGATACAAATTCTACTTTTATAGTAGCATACTATGTTATATATTCACAATACCATCAAAACTGTTTGTCGCTATGACTGTACATTCGAAAAAATTCATTATGCACAAAATCACAGAAATTAGGGTGAATTTGGATATTGACCTTGTGACCTTGAATTTTGACCTTTTACAATGAGAAACTCAGTGTTAGACACTCAGATCAATTTATATATTACATGTAAGAACACTAGAATATAGATTTTGACACACACACCCCTAAAAAAAAAAAAAAAAAAATACAAATAAATAAATAAAATGGACATGTTTGCAATATTTACCCAAATAGGGCTCCCATAAGCTTGGCTCAAATCTACATCGATGAAATTACCTTTTATAAGGATGCTACACTAGTACATTTTCATTTTGGCTTGCTAAACGTATTATGGTCTCACTACACAGATGTCATCTGCCATTGAAACCCATGTTAAATTGCCCAACTTCAAACGAAGATTGCCAATAGAACGGGTTCTCATTGGTACTAACAACATACTCCATTGCGAACATACATTATATAAGCATTTATTTTCACTCCAAAATTGAGAACATTTCCGTCTCAGTTGTTTGCTATATGACCGCATCTGGCTGTAATACCGGTCCGAACAGGTGGTTCATTAACCGATTCACTCCGGCTGTCTCTTGCGCTATACACCCATGTCCCAAAAGGTCGATGCTCAATATTACAAAATAACATGGGCAAAATACAGCCATAACTCGTACAATTAAACATACATATTGCTTTAATTCTTCACCATTTCCTAGAAGTGAATATGTGAACCATAACATGTGTCACAATTAGGAACTCTCACCTGGAAGTGATCTGTGTAGTGAGACCTAAGTGATTAGTACAGCGCTAGCTTAATGCGCGGTCGGTCTAGGACCTATTTGTCGTTCCAGACAGTACTCAACGACTGGTATATCAAAGGCCGTGGTATGTGTTATCATGTCTGTGGAATGGTGCATATAAAAAAATCCCTTGCTACTAATGGAAAACGTAGCGAATTTTCTAAGTCTATATGTACATTTGACATCCAATAGCCGATAAATCAATGTGCTCCAGTGGTGTCACTAAACAAAACAAACTTTATCATTTCATGTATTCGGGCGGGGCGTAGCCTAGAGGTAAAGCGGTCGCCTGACGCGCTGTCGTTTTAGGATCGATCCCCGGTGAACCCATAGGCCATTTCTCGCTCCATCCAGTATACCAAAGCCCGTGGTGTGTGTTATCCTGTCGGTGGGCTCGTGAATATAAAAGATCCTTTGCTGCATTAGGAAAAATGTAGCGGTTTTTCTCTGATGACTACGTGTCAGAATTACCAAATGTTTGACATCCAATAGCCGATGGTAAATAAATCAATGTGATCCAGTGGTGTCGTTAAGCAAAACAAAACAAACAAACACACAAACAAACATACTGTATAGTGAGACCACAAATGGGTGCAGTATCATCAGTAGTTGGTTCATATCAAAGTGTTAATCCATCGCGTTACACATATTTCGCGTAATTACAATCCAGTCATACACTCAGAATATTCACTAATGTGTGCTTCTTTAACTCCTGACACAACCTAGATTAAAGGGACATACCCTAGTTTTTAAACACTAAGGCATATTTTTGACTATTATAGCCGTTTTTCATAACTGAAATCATACTTTACTTAGATTTTATGGTTTAGATTATCAATTTCCGTACATTCGAAGTGTTGTTGGTCATCCTGGTGTTTTTAATATCACAAAACGCATTTCTCATATTTTTAAAAACGCACGTGCGTCTGAGAAATAACAGTTATGGAGTCTAGTTTTAGTCTAGTTTTAGAGAGTATTTCACCATTTCAAAGACACAGACTCGTGTTTCACTCAGTTGTGACTTTATTCAAATGTGCTACAGGTTTGTAGATTAATTAAACTTGGTGTTGATGTTCACGGGTTGAAACTAGGGTATATCCCTTTAATTTTAGTTTTCTTGTATACTTTGGGCCAAAGGACTTACTACCACAGCCGTTCGGGTTCTGGTTGGAGTTTGTAACCGGCCTCGGTGGCGTCGTGGTTAAGCCATCGGACATAAGGCTGGTAGGTACAGGGTTCGCAGCTCGGTACCGGCTCCCACCTATAGCGAGGTTTAACGATCCAATGGGTAGGTGTAAGACCACTACACCCTCTTCTCTCTCACTAACCATTAATACTTAACAACTAACCCACTGTCTTGGAAACAGACAGCCCAGATAGATGAGGTGTGTGTGCCCAGGACAGCATGCTTAAACCTTAATTGGATATAAGCACCAAAATAAGTTGAAGTGAATGAAATGGAGTTTGTAGGTTTTTAATTAGTACCGGTTGATGGAACACTCATGCGCGCTACCCTATATTGCCAATCTGATTAAAATTAGCTCTACTGGTCTACCAGTAGATCTTACAGCATTGCGTGGACTCCCATGTCCAGGTGAAATTTCATCTATAAATAACAATTTAAATATCGACAAATTACACTTCGCCTTTTATAGCGTTATTTGGAAGCATACAAATTCTAAAAATATCGGGCGAGACTATTTATGCAATAGGCGAACTTGTTGGTCTATTTCAACATTAAAAAACAGAGGGAAAAGTGCAGTAATAAACTGTGTATACTAGTAAAACAGATTTTATGGCTATACCATCACGGGGTTGCTTTGTTTTCGTCTTGAAACGAATTGTATGTAAAATTTTATATTCAAATTATTATTAGTTTCCGGCATACTTCGTAATTCACCTGAATCATTGCGTATACCCTCGGCATAATCCCGAATGTTTTCAAATTCTTTTTAAATCACTGGCATGATTTTGCCACTCCGATTTCAACTCGCTATGAAGCAAGACGTTGCTGTTTGTGTTCTCGAGCTACCCCATAGCTAGTTACGGCGTGCTGCGTGAGTATCGAGTCGCGTACACTGTGTCACGGGCGACCGTGACCTTAGTGTACTGCGATCTCGATACCCCGAAGAGGAAGAGAAGAGGATATGGAAAGAGGAGACGTGCGCCAGGGGCGACACAGGGGGAAACAAACCTGGCGGCTCAACCGCCAGCGGCGGTTCCATCTGCGTCGTCGCTCCCTTCATCTACTCAGCGGGAGGGGACCAGTTTGCCACAGGCAGACAAGTCGACGGACGCGACCAACGGGATACTGGGCACTGCCATGTACCAGTCACCACCGCAACGGCCCACTTCTACTCCCAAGCCCCCTCCAGTGAAGCGGTTAACCTTACCTACCGCTCCCGTTGAGTCGGCAATGGATACAGTTGTTGCCGCGGCTGCTAAGCGGAAAGCCGTCACACCACTAGACGACCACCCTGCTAAGTCGAAGCCGCCTGCTCAACAATCCCCCCGCCTGCTGCAGCGGAGGACGTAGACCCGTGGGAGTTGGCCTTGGGGAAACTCAAGAGACAATTCCGGGACTACGTCCAAGGGGATACAACAGACACGAAGAAGTTGAGAGGCCGGTACAGCAACCAGAAATGGAAGCCACTGCCGGATGGAACTCACTACCAGCTGCACACCTTACGGTTCAACGACGCGACGGGACTTATCGTGACACACCGGCGCCAGCAGATCTTCAGACAAGCGATTCTTCTACATCAGATGGACAGCCCAACTATCCACCGAATCGTGAAGACGATCTGCGGCGCCGGTTACAACATCGTCATCCAGGATTTGCTCGGCAGGAAGCACCTGATCACGTCACTGACTGCTGGGCCGGTTCTCAACTCTCCGTAGGCGTCAACCTCTCTTAAGACAGGCACCTCCTGTTTTGGGCTTAGCTGGACTTAAAACATTTCGGCTGAAGTTCAAAATTTTATGTTTATTTTTTTTGTAAACAGTCCGACGCAGTTTATTTTGGCAGCCCGTTTAAATTGCTCAAATCACCTTAAAACCTTTTCGGTCGAGCACTCTAATTTTATTGTTTGGACTTAAATTTTTGTAGCTCATTTTCCTTTCGGTCTTTGACCTAACTACTAAATTCGTATTCCAAATTCCGCCCACCTCAAACTTAACCCCCCCCCCCCACCACCCCCCACCCCCCGGCTAGGACTTTAAACTTTTATTTAGATATTCGTTCAAAATTTTATGTCGAAATTACTTCTTTATAAAAAATAGTATTAAATAGTCCGATCCTCTCTTCTTTCTATTTATTTTTGGACTGTCCTTCAAAAATGCTCCAAATTATATAAATATTCGGCCGAGCAGTCAATTATTTTTATTTTTGGCTTGTAATTTTTTTTTTTTTTTTTCTATATTTTTTCTATATTTTTTCAAAATTCTGTCCATTTTCACCCCCCCCCCCCCCCTCTTTAAACTAGTTATCTATCTATCTAATTTCTTTTTGACCGCCCAATCTAATCTAGCGACCAAATTTAATGAGTATAATGTTTTTTATTAATTATATTAATTAGAGATGCGCATCAAAATTTTAAAGGCCCACTATTTAATTTTTGGATGTAAATTTCAAAATTGTCCCCTTGATTTTTTCTGTCCCGGAACAAGTCACTGGCTATCCAGAGACAGGCCCCGGGACGGACATGCTCGAAACTCTAGTGGTATATGAGCATGTAAAAATTATTCGCTCTCGCACTCGCATGATTTTGCAAGCAAGGTTTTGATTGGTCGAATAAAAGATCAACTGGACATGAGCTCCAACGGGGTGCTGTTAGATCCACAGGTAATAGTAATTAACCAGTGGAGATAATTTTAATTAGATTGCTATATTGCCTGGTAGTAATCAAACACCTAGGAACTACAGTTACAGTAGAATAATGACTTCAAAGGGAAGTCTATACAAATACTTGTTAAATAATTTCATATTACAAGATTATCTTAGAAAACCATTGGACAATCGTCATTTGAAAGAAAATCAGAATATGTGCACATAAATTAAATATAGAATTTGGCAGGCATAGAAATATTGAAAGATCACTGAGAAAATGTACACTATGTGACAAAAATGAAATAGAAGACGAGTATCATTTTATCCTCCAGTGGCCACGATATAATGATTTAAGAATGAAATTCATTAAAACATATTACTATAGACGTCCAAGCGTTTTTAAACTTACCCAGCTATTAGCGTCTGACAATGCTAAAGAACTTAATAATCTCGGAAAATATTTTAGAGCAAATGCCGTTAGAGATCAGCTATTGGAGCAAATTGGTTAATATTAACATTACTTCTGTTACATGTATATTAAGCCAATAATACATGTATCTCTCAATATACTTAATAATGACATATGTATTAAGGGCGAGACGTAGCTGAGTGGTCGGTTTAGGATCGATCCCCGTCAGTGGGCCCATTGGGCTATTTCTTGCTCCAGCCAGTGCAACACGACTGGCACATCAAAGGTTGTGGCATGTGCTCTCCTGTCTATGGGACGGTGCATATAAATGATCCCTTGCTGCTAATCGAAAAGAGTAGCCCATGAAGTGGCGACAGCGGCTTTCCTCCCTCAATATCTGTGTGGTCCTTAACTATATGTCTGACGCCATATAACCGTAAATACAATGTGTTGAGTGCGTCTTTAAGTAAAACATGTCTTTCTTTCTCTCAATATTTGTGTGGTTCTTAACCATAATTGTCTGATGTCATATAACCGTAAATAAAATGTGTTGAGTGCGTCGTTAAATAAAACATTTCCTTCCTTCAAACACCTAGGAACTCCAACCAAGATCCGGACGCCCGTGATGACTATTGAATAAAGTCTGTCTGTCTGTCTGTCTGTCTCTTTCTGAAGGCTATTGTTTTATTTTGCAGGACACTTCTGAAGACAAGGATGATCAGTAACTGTATTACACTAGTTAGATATTGAGTGATTGCTATGACATGAGCAATATCTTACACTGGTGTGTAATAAATATATTTATTACACACCAGTGTAAGATATTGGTCATGTCATAACAATCACTCAGTATCTAACTAGTGTAATACTGGCGTGACGTGAGCGTGACGTAGATCGCTTGCTGACCCAATTCGTAGAAAAATAACGTGTAGTAGGTCTCGACGTCTGCTTACTTCTGCCTTGTAGCTTGTTTGCAGTTGGTTTGTGATAAATAAAATACTAAACTAGCTTGCCTGTCATACCAATTTTATGAAACTCGTGAACCTGTTCACTCATTTCATAATAATGGTATGACAGGCAAGCTCGTTTAGTATATATATATATATATATATATATATATATATATATATATATATATATATATGTACAAAGGTGTAACGGTATGTACTAATCCATGTGGGTGGGTGTCGGTACAGTGTAATCTATACACTGAGGAAAAGCTGGAAGTACTGAAAGCTATAGGGACTGGCAACTGGCAACTCATTTTGCGTGCCCCTATCCACTAAGGTTCAGGCACGCCCACCCCGGATTCAGCCTCTGACTTCGCCAGTGACCGACTCCGGGGCGGGGGGGGGGGGGGGGGGAGTGTGTAAGAGAGATGAAGGTGACAATTTTTAATAGTGTGGTAGGACCACTTAAAAACGGGATCACAAAATTAAAATAATTTGGGGTCTATCATTAAATATGTTTATTTATTATATTAATATAATAGCACCATAATTAGAATTAAACCTATAACATTCTATTATTTTATAATATAATTAGTAGGTGCACAATTATAATTAAATTTTCAATCGGGCAGTTCAAAAGTAATATATACTATACTTATATATTTAATAATAATATTTATACATATATATATATTATATATATATATATTTTTTTATTTTATTTTATTATTTAACTTTAGCCCTAGAGGAAAAAGGATTCGCAAAGGGGGGAACCCAGCGTCACCGAGCAGTCCGGCGCTCCAACAGGCGGGGGCCCAATAAGGTAAATCCGGATTTCCATGGGGGGGCGTTCCGGGGGTGGGGGGAGGCCTCCTAACAGGCATCCCTACCGGCCCAAACCGCCAACGCACTATCGCACCCAAATATGCACCCTACCACGGCGTCCCCCCCCCCCATCCCGTCCCCCCCAGGTTATCCATAGAACACAGATGGGCCGTAATTAGATGGGATGAATGGTATGAATATAATGATATATGAGAATAAACCCGCGAGCCGCCGTCTGGTGTGGTTGTGAAACGTATAAGATGTCGTTGTTGTTGTTGGTTAACAAGTGGATTGATCCAGTTCTTGGAGTGAGGTGCCCTCGCCGTTCTCCTCAAGCATTCGTGAGCTCTACACCCAAAAGATCTGTTGTTAATAAAACGTTCAATAAATGCAAACATAGGCCCTCTAATGCCCATGTTATACACTTTAATTAGTAGCCCGTGTCGCCAAACCATATCATAAGCCTTTTCCAGATCAACAAATATTCCGACCACTTTGTCGCCATGACTTAAAGCATTTGCAATTTCAGATTGGAGTCGAAAAAGGTGGTCGGCAGTAGAGTGGTTTTTTCTGAAGCCACTCTGATATATGGTCAAAAGATGATTACTTTCTAAATAATAGCTGAGTCTGGAATTAACCATGGCCTCCATGGTTTTGCAAACACTGGATGTTAGTGAGATGGGACGGTAGTTAGATGGGTTAGTTAAATCTTTCCCTTTCTAGGGGAGGCTGACAACCTCAGCATGTTTCCATGCTAAGGGGAGATAACCCTGTTTCCAGGCTTTATTATAAAGTTCCAGGAAAAGTCTGAGGGTAGCTTCAGGCATATTTTGGAAAAAGAGATAGCTGAATTTATCCGGCCCAGGGGCGGTACCCTTCCTGTGAGCAAAAGCCTCAGTCATCTCCTGGAGGGAAAATGGAATGTTATAATCTATATTATGTTTAGAAAATTTGGCATCCAGGGGGACTTTATAGTTTTTTTCTATATTTTGTTTTATATTAGAAATTTTTTGTGGAAAGTTACCATTACTTGAATTTTCTTGAAAGGTTTGTCCAAATATTGTAGCTTTTTGTTGATTAGTGGTGTAGAGTTTATTAGCTTTTAATAAGAAAGATTTAGCAAGAGTTTTTCCCTGAATGCGTTTTATTTTTGCCCATACTTCTGTAACCCTAGATTGACTATTTAATGATGAGCAAAATTTATTCCATGAGTCTTTTTTAAGTCTAAACAATTCTTGTGTAACTTTAAATTTACTTTCTTTAAATTTACCTAAATTATCCAGAGTTTTATCACTCTGGTATTTCTTACGCATTTTATTTCTGTGTTTAATAATATTAGCTAGATTATTATTCCACCAAGGTACTGAATTATATCTGACTTTAGCGTTTGATATTTGAATAGTTTTATTTGCTATTATTGTAATCTTATCAATCAAATTTTTATTAAATTTATCTATATTATTACTTCTAATATCCTCCGGCCTAAGATTCAAGCATAGCTGATAGAAACTTGGCCAATCTGCTTTATTAAAATTCCATTTTTCTTTAGCTTTAGGTATTTCCCTCCATGTCCCATTTAAGTTATAATATCTAATAATAGGGAGGTGGTCACTATTAAAATCGTTAATGACCTGCCACTCACATTTGGACGCCATCTCCTCAGACCATAGTGAGGTCTAGCCAGGTCCAGGAATGGTAGGAGTCAGAAAAAAAGGTTGGAGACCCGTCATTTAAACAAACAGCTTTAACAGTTTCTATAAATTGTTCAATAATAAGCCCCTGTTTATCGTTAGTATTAGATCCCCATAAAGAGTTGCGGCAGTTAAAGTCTCCTAGAATAATTAACTTGTTTATTTGTGTTTTAGAAATGGAATCCAAATAGTTATTTATAGTAAGTTTATTGTGTTGGCTGCCTGGGTGAACATAAAAATTATAAATGTCTATATTCTCGACTCCGCCATACACTGTAGTGCCCAAGACCTCAATATTGTTTTTGGTCTCATTGAGCGGGATGCGGGAGTAGGACATGTCATTCCTGATGAAAGTAGCTATACCTCCTCTGGTAGAAAAATTATTATTATAGAAAAACCCTAAATACCCCGGAATATTAAAATTACTAAAATATTTTTTATTTTTATTTTTATCTTGATTACCATTATCTAGCCAGGTTTCTCGTATGCAAATAACATCTATGGCCGGTTTAGCATCTACTATATATTTCTTTAATTCGTCTCCATGGTTTAATGATTTAATACCTTTAGCATTCCACTGGAGAATGGCCAAACCTTTAAATTTATCTATTTTGATTTTAGTTTGTTTATTAGCGCTGTTGTTGTTATTGTTAATATTATAACTATTATTTACACTATTGTTATTGTTACTGTTATTGTTAAGTTTAGTTAAATATTTGGGTGTAACTTTATTTCTCTTGTCTCCCATAATTGGTTTGAAGCAGTACTAATTATAAGCTCTATTGGTTTATTTAATCTAGTCTATATTATGATGACTAGGCGTGGAGACAGGAGTTGGTTTGGCCATTCTCGGTGCATACCAGTTAAAGCTATTTGTTAGAACTTTTGGGTCTTTAATAGTAATACCAAGATGGTGCGAAAAGGCTAGACAGGCTGAGTGCGTAGCCATTTTAATGGTTTCCTCTTGTAGATTTCCCTTAATAGGTGCCCCCAGGGAACCGTCCAGAAACAGCCCCGTTAAAACCCGCAGAAGTTGTTCTGCTGTTATGGGCTGATCTGGGCCGTTGTTTATGTTTCTCATTAAGGGGGGGGGGGGGCTTTGTGTAGGCGTTCCCAGCATTAAAATTATTAGTTCTAAGAAGGGGGGGGGGGGGGGTGGGGCGGCTGCCGGTGTGTGTCTTTGACGCTCGACTGGGTTATAAGCCCCCCTTGGCGGGTGGACGGACTCCTCTCTGGGCTTGGAGTTTAATACCCGAATGGCTTCCTGGTGGTGGTGGCACTCCTGGCTATGAGTGTAGTGCTGACCCTTACAGTTGGCACATTTTAATGCATTGGTGCATGGGTTGTCCGTCCCCCGCTTTGGGTGCTTGTCCCCACACCTAAAGCAAACCGGGTCCCCCCTGGAACGACATTTTTTTATGCTGTGTCCCCATCTCTGGCACTGCGCACATTTTATCGGTTTTGGTCTGAACATTAATAATGGATAAGATTGGGACCTGAAGAATATCAGGTCCACACAGTTATTTTTATCTTTTAGAAGCACGTCCCAGTAGCCATTTTTCCAAATTGTAACATTTTTAATATCAAGGTCGGGGTTTTCTTTGATTAAGATATTTTGAAGGTGCACTGCAGACAGCGGTCCGGGTGGCATCCTGACCAACCGTCTGCAAGTGAAGTCTTGTATAGTAGGGTTATTGTTTATGGGGTTTTTTAATTTTTCTTTAGTTGGTTTGGTACCGACCACAGTGAACTGGGGTGGTGCGGTAGGTCCCATACTATGAAGAGGGGCGATCCCAGAACCGCCTTTAGCTGGCTCCACCCCTTTATAGAAGGCCAAGGGTACCTGGGTACCCTTGGGTGGTGGATTGGGAACTGGGGTTTTAGGTGGGAGTGGGGGGTACTCCTCATTAAATGTTGGTTGGTTGTTAGTATATTTTTTTGCTAACTGATCACCCCCGGGGCAGGTTGATTTTAAAACTACTTTCCGTTTCCGGGGAGGGGATTTTTTGATGGGAGAACGCAAAAATTCTGCACAGACTGGGGCCTTGTTTACATTTTCAAACTGCAGACTGCGTTTAGATTTTTGGGTTTTAACTACTGTAAACTCTTTTATGAATTTTGACCGGGAGAGAGTGGCTACTGGGCCAAAGATATCGCACGGCTCGTCCCCCCATACTCCCACCGCAACCGGTTGGGCAGGTTTTTTAGGAGGGGCCGTACAGTCTTTTGGGTTAGAGTTTGGGGTGGGTGAGGCGGGCGCTCTAACACTAGGCTGAATTTTTTGTTGATCGTTTGGAGGTTCGGACTTGTCCGCAGAGGGTAGTTTACTGTCGGGAGGCCTCTCGGCCGTCTCCGAGCCCACTTCGGAAGGAGTCGGAGACCGCCGAGTGGCCTGTGAGTTGGCTTCGGGTTTGTTTGGCGTTAGCATGTTTATGATGATAACTTGTTTAACGTGCCCATATACCACTAGGGTTTCGAACACGCCCATCCCGAGTCCGACCTCCGATAAGATCGGTGACCTGACTCGGGATGGAGGGGGGGGGGGGGGGGGGGGGGGGGGGGGGAGTTGAAAATGGGCAGAATTTTGAAAATAGCAATTAGTAAAAAAGTTAATAGAATAAATTTAAAAAAAAAAGAAAAAAAAAAGAATTGACTGCTCGGCCGAATAATATTTATATAATTTGGAGCATTTTAGAAGGACGGTCCAAAATTAAATAAGAAAAACGAAGGGAGGATCGGACTATTTAATAATGTGCTGTCCTGTCTACGGGATGGTTTCCTCCCTCAATATCAATATACAGATATTAAGGGAGGAAACCATCCCACAGACAGGATAGCACATACCACGGCCTTTGATATACCAGTCGTGGGGCACTGGCTGTGACGAGAAATAGCCCAATGGGCCCACCGACGGGGATCGATCGAGCGAGCGCTGTACCACTGAGCTACGTCCCGCCCTTTCAGTAAGGTACCGTAACAAACTGATTACAATACAACCAATTAATTACTCTCATAACTCGCAATATCAAAGACCATGGTATGTGCTGCCCTGTGTGGTCCTTAACTATATGTCCGACGCCATATAACCGTAAATAAAAACTGTGTTGAGTGCGTCGTTAAATAAAACATTAGAGGTTATATATATATATATATATATATATATATATATATATTGCACTTTGGTCCTACGCTATTACTCAGAGTTTCACGCCCTTCGACGATCTTCAGATAGCTGACACTGGTGAATAGATTGCAGGGTTTTTATGCTGGTGTGACGGCATTTTGAGATGAACTCAGTCCTTTTGTTGAGATTATTTTTGTCTTTTGTTTGTAGGATGGCGAGCTTTTCCTCAATGCACAGATTGCATTGGCCGGAGTTTCGTTTGTACGTGTTCGATTGTTTGATAATTTGCCAGCTTATATATAATCACTGAATCTCTGCCAGGTAAGGAATCTCAGTAAGGTACCGTAACAAACTGATTACAGTACAACCAATTAATTACTCTCATAACTCGTAATAATGCTATTGACATACAGTGTAACAGTTGGTGGAAATCAATTTAGGAGCGGAGCGAATGTGTTTTAACGTGCACACATACCACGAAGGTTTCGCGCACGCCTGTCAAGGGCTTAATCTCTAAGTCCGGGCCAGGAGGGTGGTAAGTTTGAGGTGGACCGAATTTGCAATAGAAATTTAGAAGAATGGTCTGAGTCGAGAGCGCAAGAGATCACGTCTTGTCTCGTCGTTAAGCTGAGCAGAAGTAATCAATTTAATATGTGATATATAGAGGTTATTACCAGAGTTTTTCGGTATCGTCAGTATCATATATTAGGAGTAAAAATTGTATTATGCGAGTCTCTGTTTTTATTTGATGACTATGAATGCAAACGTCAATCATGGAGTGTCACCCAAGTACGTTTGCTTAAATGTCAATAAACCTAGTGCCGAGACCTCGACTAATTTATATCTAATTTGCAGTTATCAAATTCTTAAAGTATGTGATCTGAAAAATATCACATACTTTGATTGCACTGAAAATGTAAGATATTAAAAGAAATCATAACTCCTCCAAATTCAGAATGATGATATAGACATAATAATATTATATTGTGTAAACCTATACCTACAATATTTCGCTTTCAGGGCCGTAGCTAGGATTTTTTGTTGGGGGGGGGGGGGGGGGGGGGAGGGGGCAACTGAGTAGTTAATAGTCTAAAATTCCTTAACCAGTTAAGAAGAGAAGTTTTTATAATGCTTTCCGTATTTTTCTCTGGCACCCCGCTAGCTACGGCCCTGGCTTTACAATGTAATTATACACGCTAGTATATGCAACATATGGAAATATCCCACGCCTAGCACTCTAGTATATAAAAACGTATGTGAACTCTAACACGTGAAGATAGTAACATTCGTTTGTTGAGTGTGCGTCAAAGGTATATACAGGTGAGCATATTTATAACAGCATTTAGTGAATGTAACATTGAACGCGCAACATTTTGGTAATCAAATTCAAATTTCAGTTGGACAACCACAATATATATGCAACATGTGTATGTGTGTATGTGTGCGTGTAGACTGATGGGGTTTTTTACCGAACTAAACGAAAATGTCACAGTTGTGATAAATAACAACGTGTTTTCACATTTCGGTTACTACCAGCTATGTAAGGTTAAACACGAATGACTACGCACGGATTAAGGAAGGAAGGAAGGAAATGTTTTATTTAACGACGCACTCAGCACATTTTATTTACGATTATATGGCGTCGGACATATGGTTAAGGACCACACAGATATTGAGAGAGAAAATCCGCTGTCGCCACTTCATGGGCTACTCTTTTCGATTAGCAGCAAGGGATCTTTTATATGCACCATCTCACAGACAGGATAGTACATACCACGGCCTTTGATATGCCAGTCGTGGTGCACTGGTTGAATAGAGAAATAGCTCAATGGGCCCACCGACGGGGATCGATCCCAGACCGACCGCGCATCGAGCGAGCGCTTTACCACTGGGCTACGTCCCGCCCCTGCTTGGGTTACAACTAATATTCTAAGCAGAATGATAGAAATATATGGTAAACGCAACCAGGCCAGCTTATTTTGACCGGCCTCGGTGGCGTCGTGGTTGAGCCATCGGTCTACAGGCTGGTAGGTACTGGGTTCGGATCCCAGTCGAGGCATGGGACTTTTAATCCAGATACCGACTCCAAACTCTGAGTGAGTGCTCCGCAAGGCTCAGTGGGTAGGTGTAAACCACTTGCACCGACCAGTGATCCATAAATGGTTCAACAAAGGCCATGGTTTGTGCTATCCTGCCTATGGGAAGCGCAAATAAAAGATCCCTTGCTGCTAATCGGAAGAGTAGCCCATATAGTGGCGACAGCGGGTTTCTTCTCAAAATCTGTGTGGTCCTTAATCATAAGTCTGACGCCATATAACCGTAAAATAAAATGTTTTGAGTGCGTCGTTAAATAAAACATTTTCTTTTCTTTCCATCGTTTTTGCTCCAGTGAGAAGATTTATTCCAGTACTGGGGGCAACCGGCCTCGATGGTGTCGTAGTTAAGCCATCGGACATAAGACTGGTTGGTAGAGGGTTCGCATCTCGGTACCGGCTCCCCCCCCCCCCCCCACCACCACCATAGTGAGTTTTAACGACTCAATGGGTAATTGTAAGACCACCTTCTTTCTCTCACTAACAACTAACAACTAAGTAACCCCCTGTCCTGGACAGACAGCCCAGATAGCTGAGGTGTGTGCCCTGGACAGCGTGCTTGAACTTTAATTGGATATAAGCACGAAAATAAGTTGAAATATAAAAAAAGAAAAAAAAAGAAAGAAAAAAAAAAGAACTGGGGGCAGTTGACCTCCATACCTCCAGTCTCGTACACTTATGGTAAAACTAGCGCCATTTTATTTATTTCAAAATTATTTGGAGATAAAATCCAGGACGACCACACAATGAATATAGTGACACTGCCACTGGCATTTAAAAATGTCTTTAAAATTCAAGTGTAATAGTTAAAAATGCTATGTTAGTAGAAAGTATGTTTACAATAGCTACAAACCCAGAACCCCCTCTTTAAGACTAAAATAGTATATACATGTATTGAATTTTCGAATACGTGTTTGGTTAATTTAAAATAAATGAAACATATTCGCCAATTTTTTAATTTAATTCGCATTTGGCGATTTGATTGAAAGCAGATTAAAAGCTGATTTTATAGATACTCGGCTGACCGTGTGTCTGAGCTGTTTGGGTAATAGGATCGAATCCGCTCTGTGGACCCATTCTCTGATTGGGGTTTCTCGCCTTAAAATATGGTGGCCCAAAATATAATAATGGATGTTGGCAACTTATGGTAAGCGAACCACGAGCAATATTTTAATGTGAATACAAATATTAATAATGGCTCGTATGTTATAGTTCTAAAGAAGATCGCCCACATAATATTATTTGGGCGACTAACGCCATGATTTAAAAAAATATTTAAGTTGTCGAGCCAAGAAATATCCTTTACAATACTAACTAGTCTACTAACATCCATCATACATACTTTCTCCCTTATATTGTTAGTATTGTGTGACACTTATTATATTTGACTTTCTGTAAGGCCTAGTTAGAAGAAAGGTAAAATAATTCATGAAATTATAACATGTTACGGGAATGACGCCGTGTAACGGAAATGACATCGCCAATCACGCAAATAACATTTTAATAAAGAGGGGTCTGCTAAGTTTGTTTTCTTTAGTTGTGAATAAAAAATGAACACAAAGATAAACTGGAAATTAATTTAATTATAACTGACTACAGAAAACTACAGCTGAAAAAGATTTCAAGAATACATTCAACTATATAGAATCAATATATATCAGGCATTTATGTTGAACAAAAATACATTGACACACACACATATCGCAATGACTCAAATGTACAGATATTTCTTGCGACACATGTAAATGACAACCATGTTACATACGCATTACCATATGTGTAGTTTTAAGGTACATATTTGTACAATTGATTGTTATTTTTAGTTTTGTTTGTGATATTCCACATGCAATCATCCTAACTCAAGAACACTGCTTCTTTAATAACCCTTCGTAAACAAATCTCTTACATATTCATCACAACGGTAATCAGTCAAATGCCACAAAAAACATGTTCGCGATAATTGTAACATAATATGCATAAAAAAGTAAAGTTTGTTTTATTTAACGACGGCACTAGAGCACATTGATTTTTTTTATCTTATCATCGGATATTGGACGTCAAACATATGGTCATTCTGACACTGTTTTCTAAAGGAAATCCGCTGTCGCCACATTTGCTACTCCTTTACGACAGGCAGCAAGGGATCTTTTATTTGCGGTTCCCACAAACAGGATAGTACAAGCCATCTAAAGGCATCTTTTTGTCACAGGCCTTCAAGGTTCCTATAGTAATGTTATTTTGTTCGATTTGTGTTACCATAAAATATCCTCCATCGTTGGCCAAAAAACCCGATTTCGACCAATTTTAATCAACTCATTAACCTCAAAATCATCATCATCATCATCATCATCAACGTCAACAATTATTCCTGGAAAAGGTAAACCATTATAAAGTACAATACATCGCTTTGAGATCAGGCTTTTGTTAATAACTCGAACTTGCTTCAACGCAGTGACAACTGGTGTAACAAAGACTGTGGTATGTACTATCCTGTCTGTGGAATGGTGCATATAAAAGATCCCTTGCTGCTAATCGAAAAGAGTAGCCCATGAAGTGGCGACATCGGGTTTACCCTTTCAGTATCTGTGTGGTCCTTAACAATATACCTGACACCATATAACCGTAAATAAAATGTGTTGAGTGTGTCGTTAAATACAATATTTCTTTTGTCTTGGTGGATTTTGTGCTGACCTGTTAATGAAAATAAATGTATTTAAACTGTCATAATGGACATTAGTACAAATGTTAGTTAGGTTGCATTCTCTTCAATCACACATTTTGTTTTTAATTGTAGCTTTTATAAAATTCAAAAATATTTTCTGGGAGAAAATGGAACATTTAATGACATCTCTGCACATTTTAAATTTTGGCTATTAAATATTTGATGTAACAAATGGTCTTTTGTACACGTCATCTAGATAGTGTGAGAGGCTACAATTTACTACTCCTACTGAATAGCAGCAATATATGCTTTATTTGACGTTTTCCATAGACCACAGACAGGATAGCACATACCATAGTCATGGGTTACTGGTTGGGACGGGACAAAATCTGACATGTCATCAGAGAGTGATGGATCCTATGACCGTCTACACCTGCATACATGTTTTATTTTCATCAGAAACATTTTTTTTTAGATAATTTAAAGGGACATACCCTAATTTTTAAATACTAAGACATATTTTTTACTATTAGAGCCGGGTTTATTCATAACAGAAATCATACTTTACTTACATTTTATTGTTTAGATTATCCATTTCCGTACATTCGAAATGTTTTTGGTCATCCAATATGATCAACAGAATGAAAAAGATTGACAGAAATAATGTTCCACAGTGATTAATCGACCTTCCTGGAAATTGTCAAAATCGAGAATCACACCCCACGCACGTGTACGGGGCAACTGCGTGATGAATCGGCAAACTATGGAATGTGTTTCGGTGTGTTGATAAACAGACCTGAACGTTCTTTACTAGGATGTCTGTGGTCTAAATCGTATGCTCGTTCTAATAGTTGATATTAACATTAATATTTCAGGTTCCCCTACTTTTTTTGAAGAGTATATATTTTAATTTTCAGTTTTATCTTTATTTGCGTCTATTTTATATCAAGTTGATGAAGGGACACATTATATTCAGAATTTGTAGAATGACCCATGTGGTACTTTTCCTTGACATGTGTTCGCACGAAGGACAGCTTGTTTTGTTTAACGAAACCACTACAGCACATTGATTTATTAATATCGGTTATTGGATGTCAAACATATGGTAATTTTGATGTATAGAGGAAGCCAGCTACATTTTCCTAGTTGTAGCAAGGGATAATTTATATGCGCCATCTCACAGACAGGATAGTACATACCACGGCATTTGATATACCAGTCGTGTTGCACTGGATGGAACTAGAAATAGCCCACCGACGGCGACCGACCGCGTAACAGGCGAGCGCTTCACCAATGATCCACGTCCCGCCCCATATGTTTCTGTGGGGTTTAATTTCGGGAACAGTTAGTTATGAGCTCCCAAAGGCCTTTGAAGTACCAGTCTTGGTGCACTGGCTGGAGCGAGAAATAGCCCAATGGTCGACGGGGATCGATCCCAAACCGACATAGCATCTCAATAAGGGTAAACGATCCCACAAGACATATGCGTTTTGTTTGTTCTTCAGTATACATATCTATACATTCAGTTTTCAGATCTTTTGAAACATCCACCAGCATGATGTGTGTCTTCACTCTGCTGGTTCTATGTTGGAGTTCGGTGTTGGTGGACTCGAGTGTTCGAATTGGAGCCTTCAATATCAAGCATTTCGGCGACTCGAAGATGAGGGATTCAGTTGTAGCTGATCAAATCAAACGGGTTAGACATAAAGGCGGCGACACACGATACGAGTTCTTCGAACAAGAATAGCCAAGAGAATAACCGATTGCACAGGAACCGATTAAATCGTAATATTGGTCTTGTCAGTCGGCTATAATTCTCGTGGCTCTCTTATCGTACGAGGCACTCATATCGTGTGGTGGCGCCTTTATATATCTATGTATCTATCTATCTATCTATCTATATATCTATCTATATATGTATGTATGTATATCTATCTATCTGTCTGTATGTATGTATGTATGTATGTATGTATGTATGTATGTATGTATGTATGTATGTATCTATCTATCTATCTATCTATCTATCTATCTATCTATCTATCTATCTATCTATCTATCTATCTATCTATCTATATATATCAAGCCAGTTCTCCAACAAACAAAATAAAAAGGATGGATGTATTACCTTGAGAGGTTGCTGTCCTCCTATATTGTATAGTGTTTCACGTCTTTTTGACAGATTTTATTATGTAACTGTGTGTGTGTTTGATGGGGTTTTT
The DNA here is from genome assembly GCF_016097555.1 of Gigantopelta aegis. NCBI lineage: Eukaryota > Metazoa > Mollusca > Gastropoda > Neomphalida > Peltospiridae > Gigantopelta > Gigantopelta aegis. The sequence continues at coordinate 21,532,374 of NC_054707.1, forward strand.
TCGTTCGGTTTTAAAGTCACCGACCCTATATAGCGACACTTACGTTTTTGTGCAGGATGCCATGGCGAATGGACACACATTATATTTGTCAAACCAAGCAATACGTTGTAAGTACAACGTTAAATGTTACATTACGAGTGATTATTTTGGGGCGGGATTTAGCTCAGTCGTTTGAGTGCTCGCCTGAGGTGCTTGCATCGTAGGATCGAACCACCTCGATGGATCCATTCAACTGATTTTTTTTCTCTCGTTCCAACCAGTGCACCACAACTGGTCAAATGCCGTGGTATGTGCTTTCTTGTCTGTGGGAAAATGTATATAAAAGATCCCATGCTACTAATGGAAAAAAATGTAGCGGGTTCCCTCTCTAAGAGTTACCAAATGTTTGACGTCCAATAGGCAATGATTGATTAATCAATGTGCTCTAGTGGTGTCGTTAAACAAAAAGAAACAAAGTTATGTAGATTACACTTTGTGTGGTTCCACGAATGGCTTCGACAAAGAACCTGTACATTGCCTAATAAACAGGGCCAATACCTTTAACCTTTTCAGTCCTAAGAGTCTTCACTCTATTATCCTATGCTTTGTGTTATGGAAGGCTTGTTCTCAAGTGTGAAAAGGGTTAAGATTAAGTTTCTTCTGTATTGTGTATGGTTTGGCGGTCTGTAAGGTTAAGCGAATTACCTTTTGTTAAATAATACTTGACGTTTGAGTTGTTTATGTAGTACGTCAGAGTGACAGATTCATTGTTGATGTGGCGCATAATCCTGCCACTCAAAGTTTTTATTTTGTAACAGCTGGCTATTAAAGGGACATACCCTAGTTTTTTAAACACTAATGCATTTTTGTTTTTACTACTATAGCCGTTTTTGATAACTGAAATCATACTTTACTTAGATTTTATTGTTTAGATTATCCATTTCCGTACATTCGAAGTGTTTTTGGTCATCTTAGTGTTTTTAATATCACAAAATGCATTTCTCATAATATTAAAAAAACACACACAAAAAACGTGCGTTTGTGAAGTAACAGCTTAGAGTTCAGTTTTAATCTTAGAGGGTATTTCACAATTTTAAAGTCACAGACTCATATTTCATTTAATTGTAACTTTTTCCAAATGTGTTACAGGTTTGTAGATTAACTAAACTTAGTGTTAATTTTCATGGGTTGAAACTAGAGTCTGTCCCTTTAACTAAACTTAGTGTTAATTTTCATGGGTTGAAACTAGAGTCTGTCCCTTTAACTAAACTTAGTGTTAATTTTCATGGGTTGAAACTAGGGTCTGTCCCTTTAACTAAACTTAGTGTTAATTTTCATGGGTTGAAACTAGAGTCTGTCCCTTTAACTAAACTTAGTGTTAATTTTCATGGGTTGAAACTAGGGTCTGTCCCTTTAACTAAACTTAGTGTTAATTTTCATGGGTTGAAACTAGAGTCTGTCCCTTTAACTAAACTTAGTGTTAATTTTCATGGGTTGAAACTAGAGTCTGTCCCTTTAACTAAACTTAGTGTTAATTTTCACGGGTTGAAACTAGAGTCTGTCCCTTTAAATGTGCAATCCTGAGTGTTCTACCATTTCAATGTGTTTCCAACAAACATAGCCTCACTGACTACTAATATTTTATACTAAAGAACAAAAGAAATGCAGATATTAATTTAGTTTTGTTTAACATGCTTGTATTTACAATCATTAAGCTTGAATCCCATTATGTTTGTGTTATCATTGTCAAAGGAAATGTTTTATTTAACGACGCACTAAACACATTTTATTTACGGTTATCTGGCGCCGAGTTATCATTGTCAAAGTCTTGTGAACATTCGTGGCCCATTTAGACAGTCTATTTACCGTTAGTCCTTCCCACCAAGGAACGTCGTTTTCTTACTATAGTATGTACCACACAAGTTATTTATTTCTGAGCCGATTGTTTTCTAAATTGCCCACAAAAATAGTGCTTTTTTTCAAAACGTTTATTTTTCTTCATACGTGAAATCAAACTGAAATTATTTTTTAAAACCCCCAAAACAAACAAACAAACAAACAAAAAACAACAAAAACCAACCCAATGTTAATGGAGGCTGGGAAGGACTATAGTTAATTGTATCATAATATATGTGCATATAAAATATCCCTTGCTGCTAATCGAAAAGAGTAGCCCATGACGTGGCGACAGCGGGTTTCCGTTCTCAATATCTGTGTGGTCCTTAACCATATGTCTGACGCTATATCACCGAAATAAAATGTGTTGAGTGCGTCGTTAAATAAAGCATTTCCTTTTATCTCTTGTTTTGTCATCTTAATGTTTTTAGAAGCGCAAACGTCATTTTGTTTCCTAGTGTTTATTTTGTTTTCGTACATACGAAGTTACTATGAGGAAAAATCCATTTTGGTCTATCACAAACAACATGATGACTAGAATCACCATACAAATGGCTACTGTAACATGTTTTTGCTCTTTGTAACAAACAGATTACAACAACGCATACGCATGTCACAGTAGCAATACACGTTACCATATCAACTCACATGTTACTGTTACTATAACGACAAACATATTATAGTAGCAGCAAACATGCTATAGTAGCAATGTCCTAGTACTTTAACTTATAGGATTGACTGCGAGGTTTGTAGTCCCCAAACATGCAGTCGGTTAATTGAATATATCATCATTTTAAAGAATGCCTTGATGGCCGAACGATTAACATGGTGGTCTGGCAATTGCAGGCAAATCAGTGTCATAGGTTCAAATCCCAATGTTCATAAAACTCAGTTTGTGAGGCCAGAAATGATTTTATTCCCTGAACTAGTGCTACTAATAGCTTTATAAATGTATTATGCTTAACTTCTATGTTTTAGATTGTAAGCGGGTACGATGTCATTGTTCCCCTGAGCTACTGTTACTAATATCTATATAATTATTATGTTTAATTTCTATATTTCAAATTGTAAGCGGGTATGATGTCATTCTTCCCTGATCTACTGTTACTAATATCTATATAATTATTATGTTTAATTTCTTTATATTTCAGATTGTAAGCGGGTATGATATCATTCTTCTCCAAGAGGTTCGAGATAAGGACGAAAGCTCACTAGTTACATTAAGAAATATGCTACAAAGGTAAACCATTTATAATACGATTCCATATTACGGATTTCTTTAAATGTAAATAAGATCGAAATATATTAGTGAATTGAATCGTACATATCTAGACAAGTAAATATTTCATAATTTTTTGTTGGTATTCCTTGTGAGTATAAATACTGTCATATCCGCTTCTGAATAAAAGGTAAAATTTGTTTTATTTAACGACACCACTAGAGCATATTGATTAATTAACACTCGGCTATTGGATGTCAAACATTTGGTAATTCTGACACAGTCTTACGGGGAAACCTGCTACATTTTTTTTATTAGCAGCAAGGTATCTTTATAATGTACTCCCCCCTCCCCCACAGACAGGACAGCACATACCACACCCTTTAATATATCAGTGGCTGGGAACTGATAGGGGCAGGGGGGGGGGACCAATTAGAGATTGGGTTCACTGACGGGATTCGATACTGCTACCAAAGCATCTCAGGCGATCACTCTACCGACTAAGCTAGATCTCACTCCTCTTTCCAAATCAACGAAAGAAAGAATGTTTAACGACACCCCAGCACAAAAATACATATCGGTTATTGGGTGTCAAACAAGGGTATATATATGAATATATGAATATACTTATTTACATTAAAAATAAAAATAAAATAATTATGTAAACCCACAGTGGTAAGAGCTGTGGGAAAAAGTATAACTCAATACAAACATCAAGGTTATTATATTTTAAAACTTTATATAGAAAGAAAGAAAGAAATGTTTTATTTAACGACGCACTCAACACATTTTATTTACGGTTATATGGCGTCAGACATATGGTTAAGGACCACACAGATTTTGAGAGGAAACCCGCTGTCGCCACTACATGGGCTACTCTTCCGATTAGCAGCAAAGGATCTTTTATTTGCGCTTCCCACAGGCAGGATAGCACAAACCATGGCCTTTGTTGAACCAGTTATGGATCACTGGTCGGTGCAAGTGGTTTACACCTACCCATTGAGCCTTGCGGAGCACTCACTCAGGGTTTGGAGTCGGTATCTGGATTAAAAATCCCATGCCTTGACTGGGATCCGAACCCAGTACCTACCAGCCTGTAGACCGATGGCCTACCACGACGCCACCGAGGCCGGTAAAACTTTATATAGAGATCAAAATGTTTTGAAAATCATAATTACACTCTATTACCAATAAAACTTTTTTTGTGAAATTAATAGTTCTCTTAAAAACAGATTTTAGAGAAGGAAATTACAAAGCTAAAACATTTTATTTAGAGAAATGACAATAGAACAGATTCGTAAGTCGTATTTTTACTCATTTTCCTTCAGCGACTTGCCAGATAAGAAGTTTCAGTTTGTGGCCAGTTGGCCCCTGGGGAGAAGTTCACAATACAAAGAGCAGTATGCGTATTTTTACAGGTAAGGTGTTAAAGGGACCGAGCATGTTTATAAATACATTAAACAAACACAACTATATGACCAATGAAACGTTTTCTCGTGGTGTGGAATCACACTATAAATATTGATTTTTTAACCCCTGAACAAGTGCGTTATATGACTTTTCAAAATTACAAATATCAAAATATGAAAAACACTAAAACAGTATGACCAAAACAAATATGCGCCGGGAACTCATACAGAATACCCCACATCTGCTTAATCAAATAAAAAAATATTGTGTTTGTTTGTTTATTTGTTATTTATTTTGCTAGAAAATGCAGCATTCTGACAGTGCTCAGCTCTAACTCCAGATATTCCAATACCTGAAAAAATTATCAGAATATTTCGAATACCAAATTAGCGAGCGAATATTCGAATTTTCGGACCGAACACTAATGCATATATTCAAGGATCTATACATACGTACATGCAAACATGTATATAGACCACTAAATATTAAACAAAAATATAATTATAAAGGGCGCTGAAATGAGTACCTTGTGTGGCCACCAGCAGCAGCAATCACTACGCGACATCTCCTTGGCATAAACTGAATGCGTCTCTGAATCCGGGAACGTGGACTCCTAGCCCATTCTTCCTGCAGTGCATGTGACGGTGTTGCGGAAGCGTCTGAGGCTCCGGGTCACGCTGTCTTACACGTCTGTCCAGTTCGTCCCATAGATGTTCAATGGAGTTGAGATCTGGCGATCTTGATGGCCATGGCAGCATATTAATGTTCTCATTCTGTAGGAAATCCATTGTTACACGTGCCGTATGCGGCTTGGCATTGTCCTGCTGAAAAAGTTCTCTCTGTCGATCCAAAATGGGAAGCATGTGACGGCGAAGCATTTTATCCATGTAGCGTACAGCTGTCAGGTTGCCTTGTACGAACACAAGTTCACTTCTGCCGGTGTATGAGATGGTTCCCCACATCATGACACTCCCTCCACCAAATCTGTCAACTTGGGCGACGCAGTTGTGGGCAAAACGTTCATTGCGGCGTCTGTAAACACGTTGTCGTCCATCACGTCGCTGCAGAAAGAAACGTGACTCGTTGCTAAACCATACTCGCCGCCAGTTTTCCAAGTTCCACCCCTGTACATTCGTGCACCAGCGAACACGTAAATGTCGATGTTGCCGTCGCAGGACGAGGCCAACATACGGTCTCCTAACCCGTAAACCAGCTTCTCGAAGTCGGTTTTGAATTGTTTGTGCAGACACCCTTCTCAAACCAGGTATGCGTCCAGCAGTGTTCGTTGCTGTGGCAGTTCGGTGACGCAAGTGCAGAACCCGGATGTAGCGATCTTGTGCTGCAGTTGTTATGGGAGGTCTTCCATTTCTGGGCCGGTCTTCAGCTGATTGAAACTGCTGGTACCTGTCCCAGAGACGTGAAATGGTGCTCTGATGGACGTTCGTGTGGCGTGCGACTGCTGACTGCGATTCACCAAACTGGAGGCAGCCTATTGCAATACAGGCTTAGTCTTGGCATTTTGTAACTCGTCTACGTCGAAATGGAAATGAGGCATCACTGCGAGCATTGCAGCTTTAAATACCCATCACTACACCAATCTTTTCCCCGAGTTTTACGTGCATTCCCAAAATCTGACTATTTCACGCCGATTTCCTGCAATTGTCGCACAACGTACGTTAAATTTGTTTTAGGGTGCATTTGGGCATGCTGTCCCATTCCAAGAACATTAACAAACATGGTCATTCAGCAACATTGTACAAAAAAACAAACGATATTTTTTTTTAAATCAAACACTTTTCTTCTTTCCCTATCACCTATGCCTTTCTTTTTTGTCATAATCTGGTATAAACTCTATTTTTTTTAATATATATTAAATTTCCTAGGACAAAAACGGTGACAATTATTGACACATACCAGTTTAATGACACCAACTACGGAGACGTGTTTGAGAGAGAACCGTTCAGTGTGTTTGTACGAGTGGCCTCTAAAGAGAGGTCGTTGGAACTGGCCCTTATTGGACTACACGCCCAACCCACCAACGCCATGGCCGAAATCAACGCTTTAGATCACGTGGTTCTTGCCGTGCTGGCCAGATGGCAACCAAAGGTAATTAATTTAATATTCAGGATCTGTTAAAGGTGGATGTGGGTATTGGTGTGCGGAGGGGGGAGGGAGGGGAGAGGGGGTTGGAGGGGAGAGGGGGGACTGGCAGGAGAGTTCGGTAACCCGGGATTCAACTTTAAAAGGATAGGAATGGAAATTAGATATTAAGGAATGGAATGGAAATTAGATATTAAGGAATGGAATGGAAATTAGATATTAAGGAATGGAATGGAAATTAGATATTAAGGAATGTTTGGGCTTTTTTAACGACACATAATCACTTTGGTTATTCCACTAATACTAAATGTATACAATTTTGCCAACCTATCCCCCCTTCAAAATAATGAGGCACCTCCTGTTGCGCGATAAGTTCTCTTCTAAGGCCATCACTATTTTTACTGTCAACAGCAATTTTTACAAACTCTGTTGTATTTAGAATCGGGTAAAACAATGGTTTTTGTTTACAAAATTTAAATTTGTAAAGTCTGTATATTCTCTTTATATAATATTTTAATTAGTTCTACAACGTTTGTCTTATAGTTTAGATTTAATAGAGCTTTGTACAGCATTTTAAATTTGGCACAACATCCTTACGTTTTATCCGTAATCTGGTATAATGCTATTAGGCCTACATTGATTTTATACATTTGTATTTTGTTATTTAATAGAAATCTCTATTTTGTACTTAGAATCTGGTACCATGTTTGTTGTTTCTGTAAACTCTGTATGTTCTATTTAGAATCTGGTATAAGCTCTATTTATATAAAATCTGATATGAACTCTATGTTTATTCATAATCTGGTATAAACCGTATGTTTATTCCTGGTACAAACTATATGTCTATTTACAATCTAGTACACACTCTGTCTATTCAGAATCTGGTATAAACTCTGTTTATTCAAAACTGGAATACACTCTATGTCTATTCAGAATATGGTACAAACTCTATGTCTACTCAGAATCTGGTATAACCCACTGGCCTCAGTGGCGTCGTGGTTAGGCCATCGGTCTACAGGCTGGTAGGTACTGGGTTCGGAAAGAGTAGCCCATGTAATGGCGATAGCAGGTTTTCTCTCAAAATCTGTGTGGTCCTTAACCATATGTCTGATGCCCTATAACCGTTAATAAAATGTGTTGGGTGCGTCGTTAAATAAAACATTTCTTTAATTTCTTTCTGGTATAACCTATGTGTATTTAGAATCTAGTATAAACTCTATGTCTATTCACAATCTTGTACACACTCTATGTCTATTCAGAATATGATCTAAACTGTATGTATATTCACAATCTTGTACACACTCTATGTCTACTCAGAATATGGTCGAAACTGTATGTATATTCAGAATCTGGTATAAATTCTATGTCTATTCAGAATATGATCTAAACTATATGTCTATTCAGAATCTGGTCGAAACTGTATGTATATTCAGAATCTGGTATAAACTCTATGTCTATTCAGAATCTTGTACACACTCTACGTCCATTCAGAATCTGGTATAAACTCTATGTCTATTCAGAATCTTGTACACACTCTACGTCCATTCAGAATCTGGTATAAACTCTGTCTATTCAGAATCTGGTACAAACTCTATGTCTATTTACAATCTGGTACAAACTCTATGTCTATTCAGAATCTGGCACAAACTTTATGTCTATTCAGTATCTGGTACAAACTCTGTCTATTCAGAATCTGGCATTATCTGTCTGTCTATTCAGAATCTGGTACAAACTCTCTGTCTATTCAGAATTTGGTACAAGCTCTCTGTTTATTCAGAATCTGGTACAAGCTCTCTGTCTATTCAGAATCTGGTACAAGCTCTCTGTTTATTCAGAATCTGGTACAAGCTCTCTGTTTATTCAGAATCTGGCATTATCTCTCTGTCTATTCAGAATCTGGCACAAATTCTATGTCTATTCAGACTCTGGCACAAATTCTATGTCTATTCAGAATCTAGTACAAACTCTATGTCTGTTCAGAATCTGGTACAAAGTATCTGTCTATTCAGAATCTGGCACAAGCTCTCTGTCTATTCAGAATCTGGTACAAACTCTCTGTTTATTCAGAATCTGGTACAAACTCTATGTCTATTCAGAATCTGGTACAAACTCTGTTTATTTAGAATCTGGTACAAACTCTCTGTCTATTCAGAATTTGGTACAAGCTCTCTGTTTATTCAGAATCTGGTACAAGCTCTCTGTCTATTCAGAATCTGGTACAAGCTCTCTGTTTCTTCAGAATCTGGTACAAGCTCTCTGTTTATTCAGAATCTGGCATTATCTCTCTGTCTATTCAGAATCTGGCACAAATTCTATGTCTATTCAGAATCTAGTACAAACTCTATGTCTGTTCAGAATCTGGTACAAAGTATCTGTCTATTCAGAATCTGGTACAAGCTCTCTGTCTATTCAGAATATGGTACAAACTCTGTTTATTCAGAATCTGGCATTATCTCTCTGTCTATTCAGAATCTGGTACAAACTCTCTGTTTATTCAGAATCTGGTACAAACTCTCTGTCTATTCAGAATCTATTACAAACTCTGTTTATTTAGAATCTGGTACAAGCTCTCTGTCTATTCAGAATCTGGTACAAGCTCTCTGTGTATTCAGAATCTGGTACAAGCTCTCTGTTTATTCAGAATCTTGGACAAACTCTATGTCTATTCAGAATCTGGTACAAGTTCTCTGTCTATTCAGAATCTGGTACAAACACTATGTCTATTCAGAATCTGGTACAAACTCTATGTCTATTCAGAATCTGGTACAAACTCTATGTCTATTCAGAATCTGGTACAAACTCTATGTTTATTTAGAATCTGGTACAAGCTCTCTGTCTATTCAGAATCTGGTACAAGCTCTCTGTGTATTCAGAATCTGGTACAAGCTCTCTGTCTATTCAGAATCTGGTACAAACACTATGTCTATTCAGAATCTGGTACAAACTCTATGTCTATTCAGAATCTGGTACAAACTCTATGTCTATTCAGAATCTGGTACAAACTCTATGTTTATTTAGAATCTGGTACAAGCTCTCTGTCTATTCAGAATCTGGTACAAGCTCTCTGTCTATTCAGAATCCGGTACAAACTCTATGTCTATTCAGAATCTATTACAAACTCTGTTTATTTAGAATCTGGTACAAGCTCTCTGTCTATTCAGAATCTGGTACAAGCTCTCTGTGTATTCAGAATCTGGTACAAGCTCTCTGTTTATTCAGAATCTTGGACAAACTCTATGTCTATTCAGAATCTGGTACAAGTTCTCTGTCTATTCAGAATCTGGTACAAACACTATGTCTATTCAGAATCTGGTACAAACTCTATGTCTATTCAGAATCTGGTACAAACTCTATGTCTATTCAGAATCTGGTACAAACTCTATGTTTATTTAGAATCTGGTACAAGCTCTCTGTCTATTCAGAATCTGGTACAAGCTCTCTGTGTATTCAGAATCTGGTACAAGCTCTCTGTCTATTCAGAATCTGGTACAAACACTATGTCTATTCAGAATCTGGTACAAACTCTATGTCTATTCAGAATCTGGTACAAACTCTATGTCTATTCAGAATCTGGTACAAACTCTATGTTTATTTAGAATCTGGTACAAGCTCTCTGTCTATTCAGAATCTGGTACAAGCTCTCTGTCTATTCAGAATCCGGTACAAACTCTATGTCTATTCAGAATCTGGTACAAACTTTATGTCTATGCAGAATCTGGTACAAACTCTATGTCTATTCAGAATCTAGTACAAACTATATGTCTATGCAGAATCTGGTACAAACTCTATGTCTATTCAGAATCTAGTACAAACTCTATGTCTATTCAGAATCTGGTGGTGTTGGGTGATCTGAACGCGGACTGTAGGTACGCCAAGGAAGCGGACCTGGACGCGACGTCGGTGTTTACGGATTTCACACCCCTCATTGGCCACGACGCCGACACTACTGTCAAAACGTCAACTACGTGTGCCTATGATAGGTTAGTTTAACAAAAAAATCGATCTCCACTGACGAGATTCGAATGTTTTTCCGCGTATGATTATATGAGTATGTAATTGAAATGCCTATGAATAGTTCTACATTAAACAAACCGTAGCTTACAAAATTAATGTTTTGTTATTGTAATTAAATGGGCAATAATAAGAATCAATCACCGTTGTGAGGTGTAGATAAGGCAACTCCAAGCCTCGGGACAAAATGGCGGCGAGATGTAGCTCAGTAGTACAGCGCTCGCCTGATGCGCGATCGATCTGGGATCGAATCCCGTCGGTGGACCAATTGGGCTATTTCTCGTTCCCGCCAGTGCTCCGCAACTGGTGTAACATAGGCCGTGGTATGTACTATTCTGTCTGTGGGATGGTGCATATAAAAGATCCCTTGCTGGTAATCGAAAAGAGTAGCCCATGAAGTGGCGACAGCGGGTTTCCTCTCTCAATATTTGTGTGGTCCTTAACCATATTTCCGACGCTATATAACCGTAAATAAAATGTGTTGAGTGCGTCGTTAAATAAAACATTTCCTTCCTTCCTTCGGGACAAAATATTTTGTAAGGGCCTCGGTAAATAACGTAAAAATCGTGAAAGCGGAGAGTTGACCACCTCTGTCGTGATAGTTGGTAGTCTGAATCTGGCATTAAATATAATTGTTTCGACACTTTGTCAAAAATGAGGAAACCCTCTGCACTGACACAATACTTCCCCTTCCGACAGCAGCAATGTATCTTTTATATATCCTAGGTTTTTCGATAGACAGGGCAGTTCATACCACGGCCTTTGATGTAGCAGTTACGTAGCACTCGATGCGGCAGTAAGAATCACGAATCCATAAGGCGAACGCTCTATCACTGAATTATTTCGGGCTCCTCTTTTATATTTATAGAGAGTTACGATTTCTTGAAAACTGTGATTTCATTTCAGAATCAACGTCCATGGTTCTGAGCTTAAACAAAAGATTATTCAACACGGTGTTGACGACTTTGAAAAGAACATGGGGCTGACAAGTACAGAGGTAATGGATATGATTATAATAGAGGTAGCATTAATGGTTTATCAGTCGTGCCAGATAGATGCATATTGGCATGTATTTATTAATATGGGACTGTCTCTTTGACAAAGTCGTATGGCTAATTACACCAGGAAAAGAGCTTGAAAAGGAAATCTCGAAATATGTGTGGGCAAAAATAACACTTGAAGAAATAAAGAAATGTATTTTAAGCAGTAGAAAATAGATATGGGTTGCAGAAAAAGAAAATGGTGGGCCAATTGATAATCGGTCTTTAAATGTACAGGATGTTTTGAAGAGGTTCTTATTGGCTTAGCCATTACTATTGTATTTTAGTGGTATTCTGTTAACTGTGCAATTGGGTTAACAATTTCATCATAGGCACTGGCGCTAATTATTAGGCAATTTAAAATATTTTTCGGTTTTACAGCTTTTTTTTTACCTTTAAATTACACGTAACTTACAATGTCTGTCTCAAATTTTACTTGGCTGTTTGTTTTGTTTAACGACACCACTAGAGTGTATGGATTTATTAATCATCGGCTGTTGGATGTCAAATATTTGGTAATTCCCAAATGTTTGATACCCGGTAGTCGATGATTAATGAATCAGTGCGTATTAGATTTCACTACACAGATGCCATCTGCCATTGAAATCCATGTTAAATTGTCCAGCTTCAAATGAAGATTGCCAATAGGGCGGGTTCTCGTTGGCACTGACAACACACACCACTCACATTTTTTTCTATATGGCAGCATCTAGCTAAAGTACCAGTCCGAACAGGTGGTTCATTAACCGATTAATTCCGTCTGTCTCTTGCGCTATACACCAATGTCCAGAAAAGTCAGTGCACAATATTACAAAATAACACGGGCAAAATACAGCCAGAAGACTTACCATTAAACATATATATTGTTTTAATTCTTCCCCAATTCCTAGAAGTGAATATGTGAACCACAACATTTGTCACAATTAGGAACTATAGTGGACGTGATCAATGAACTCTCACCCGGAAGTCAACTGTGTAGTGAGACCTAAAAACTACTAGTCAAAATTACATTTGACATTCAGTAACCTATGAATAATTAATTAGTGTATTTTAGTAGTGTCGTTAAACAGGGTATATTTTAACTCTTAAAACAATTGTTTTATTTATTTATTCTTAGGCTTATGACGTCAGCGACCACTTTCCAGTTGACTTCAGTATCGACGTATAGACGTTAGTGCAAAATGTCAAATAAGACTGAACATGGTGTCACTATTAAAGGCATTGAAAGATCGGTAGTCGTGTCTTCTTTTAATTGCTGTCGATTTGTATGCACTTCTAGTAGTTAAGAAAGAACTGAAAGTCAGAAACATCACACTCTGGCGTTCTCACGATAGTCATTTTAGAATTATTTTTGTTTTATTTTGTTATTTATTTATTTGTTTGTTTATATGTATTTATGTATTTATGTATTTATTTATTTATTTATTTATTCATTTATTTATTCATTTTTTATCATTATTTGTAATTTTAGTATTTATTTTGTTTTGTTTTTTAAATGTTTCCCTCTCCAGATACGTAATAGTTTGTACATCGGTTTACTGGTAAATAAAATAGTAAAACCATTCATTTTCTATACATATAATGAAATGCTGAAAAACATGACATTTTGGGGGCGGAGGGGGTCATTTTATTTTATTTTATTAATATGCATGCAAGACAACACATTTTAGACATTTCTTCGCTAAGATACGGACATAATGGTTGCGTTGGGGAAATATATGTCATGACTATCGATGACGTTATTCTATTATTCGTTACGTCACAGGAAAAGATGTCAGGTGTAAATCGGGTAAGTGATTAGTACGTCTGTCTTATCTTCATATATTCGGGCGGGACGTAGCCCAGTGGGTAAATCGCTAGCTTAATGCGCGGTCGGTCTAGGATCTCTCCCCGTCAATGGGCCGATTGGTCTACTTTTCGTTCCAGACAGCACTCCACAACTGGTATATCAAAGGCCGTGGTATGTGCTATCCTGTCTGCGAGATGGTGCATATAAAAGATCCCTTGCTACTAATGGAAAAATGTAGCGGGTTTCCTCTCTAAGTCTATATGTGAAAATTACCAAATGTTTGACATCCAATAGCTGATGATTAATAAATCAATGTGCTCTAGTGGTGTCGTTAAACAAAACATACATTATCTTTTCATATATTCGGGCGGGAAGTAGCACAGAGACTGGTATACCAAAACCCGTGGTGTGTGTTATCCTGTCTGTGGGATAGTGAATATAAAAGATCCTTTGCTGCATTAGCAAATATGTAGCGGTTGTTCTCTGATGACTACAGGTCAAAATTACAAAATGTTTGACATCCACTAGCCGATGATAAATAAATCAATGTGCTCCAGTGCTGTCGTTGAACAAAACAAAACAAACAAACAAACAAACAAACAAACATACTGTATAGTGAGACCACAAATGGATGTGCAGTATCATCAGTAGTTGGTCCATAGCAAACTGTTAATCCATGGCATTACACATATTTCACATAATTATAATCCAGTCATACAGGCAACATCAGTGGCGTAGCTGGGGGGGGGGGGGGGGGGGCCATGCCCCCAATCCCAGGACATTTTTACCTTTTCGCTTATTAATAGCATTAAAAAGGTTCCTGTGTCATATCCCACTACTCGATATCATTGTTTGCTTGGATGCCAGGTGTCCCCCCCCCCCCCCACCCCCCTCTCAACTCCTGATACAACCTACATTAATTTTAATTTTCTTGTATACTTTGGGCCAAAGGACTTACTACCACAGCCGTTCGGATTCTGGTTGGAGCTTGTAACCAGCCTCGGTGGCGTCGTGGTTAAGCCATCGGACATAAGGCTGGTAGGTACAGGGTTCGCAGCTCGGTACCGGCTCCCACCCACCCAGAGCGAGGTTTAACGACTCAATGAGACCACTACACCCTCTTCTCTCTCACTAACCACTAATACTTAACAATGAACCCACTGTCCTGGACACAGACAGGCCAGACAGCTGAGGTGTGTGTGTGTCCAGGACAGCGTACTTAGTTTGTAGGTGTTTAATTAGTACCCTATATTGCCTGGTAATAATCAAACACATAGAGGGGCGCGACGTAGCCCAGTGGTAAAGCGTTGGTCAGTTTAGGATCGATCCCCGTCGGTGGACCCACTGGGCTATTTCTCGTTCCAGCCAATGCTCCACAACTGGTGTAACAAAGGCTGTGGTATGTACTATCCTGTCTGTGGGATGGTGCATATAAAAGACCCCTTGCTGCTAATCGAAAAGAGTAGCCCATAAAGTGGCGACAGCGGGTTTCCTCTCTCAATATCTATGTGGTCCTTAACCATATGTCTGACGCCATATAACCGTAAATAAAATGTGTTGAGTGCGTCGTTACATAAAACATTTCCTTCCTTCAAACACCTAGGAACTCCAGCCATGACCCGGCCGCCCGTCTGTCTGTCTGTCTGTCTGTCACTCTGTCTGTCTGTCTGTCTGTCTGTTTGTTTGTCTCTCTGTCTGTCTGTCTGTCAGTCTGTATGTTTGTCTGTATGTCTGTTTGTCTCTCTGTCTGTCACTCTGTCTGTCTCTCTGTCTGACGGTCGGTCTGTCTGTTTCTGAAGGTTATTGTTTTATTTTGCAGGACACTTCTGAAGACAAGGATGATCAGTCGTATCGAGAGGTTGACATTATCATTGTGGGAGGTTCCTTCCTTCTTATCATCATCTTCATCGTCATCTGGTTACTGTGCAAGGTACGGTATTGAATTACGAAAGAGAAAAAAAAGAGTCGTTTTGACATATTATATGCACCATCCCACAAATAGCAAATACCACGGTCTTTGATATACCAGTCGTGGTGCACTGGCTAAAACGAGAAATAGCCCAAACCGATCGCGCATCAGGCGGACGCTTTACCACTGGGCTACGTACATCCTGCCCCTACAGGAGAATAAGGAAGCATTAACACAATGTTATTTTCTCTGTATTTTAGATGTCACAAGAAAAAGACGAGCATATCGAACAAGACAGAACGAAACACGAACATATCTGCTGGCAGTAAGTTTTTTCAAACTATATACTACTCAAAAGAATTTAAGGGTCAAAAATTTATAACCAAATAAGTTTCAGAGTGTATTAGATTGATGATGTAAACTACACCAATTTTTTTATTTATTGTTCCATATTTACAAAAAACCACAAATAAACGTCACTGTATACAAGAAAGTCACATGACATGCTGTCAAAGTTGAAGGTTGTCAAACATGGATTTTACACATTAGAACATTCGTTTAATAGTGTGTGAATCCACCCTTGGCGCGAATACACTCGACACATCGTTGCTTCATGCTGTTGATCAGACGTCTGAAGAACTCTTGGGGAATGGCCTGCCACTCTGCCATAAGAAGTTGACCCAGATCATGAAGGTTGGCCGGAGGGGCATGGTTATCCCGAACTCTCCTGCCTAATTCGTCCCAGGCGTGCTCTATTGGGGCCAAGTCAGGCGAATATGCTGGCCAATCCATCCTGGCGATACCTTGTTGTCTGAGAAAGTCCGTTACCACCCTGGCGCGGTGGGGTCTGGCATTGTCATCCTGCAGAACTGCCCCGCCGCCAATCTGCTGAAGGCCTGGGAGAACCAACGGCCGGATAATCTCATTCAGATAGCGGATTCTATTCAGATTGCCATCCACCACATAGAGGGGGGTCCTGTGTGGATAGAGATGCCGCCCCACACCATGACGCTGCCACCACCGAACCGGTGACGTTGTCTAACGTTAACGTCAGCGAAGCGCTCCCCAGGACGTCTGTAGACACGAACCCGACCGTCGTTGAACTGGAGACTAAACCTGGACTCATCAGTGAACATCACTCGACCCCACTGAACACGTTGCCACCGCAGATGAAGCATGCACCAGTGACGTCTGACCGTTCTGTGACGTGGTAGGAGTGGTGGTCGAACAGCCTGGCGACGGCAGCGTAGATTATTGGCTCTCAGACGATTGCGTATGGTTTGATCAGACACTCGAGTTCCAGTCGCAGTCCGCAGATTGTCACGTAATCGGCGTGCAGTGGTTGTGCGTTGACGTAGAGCCATATGGGTGATGTAGCGGTCCTCTCTATTTGTAGTGCTTCGGGGTCTTCCCGAACGTGGACGATTTCGAACAGAATTCGTTGCTTGGTACCGTTGCCACAGTCGGCCAACGACACTCTGACTGACACCAAGTCTCAGAGCAACATTTCTTTGCGTATTGCCATCCTGAAGCCAAGCAATAGCCCTTCCTCGATCTTCGATAGTCAGTTGAAGTCGTACTATTATCGAATTTGGAGTGTGCACCGTACACGAACGCAAGCTCCAATTATACGGAAATTCAGCATTGGGAACATGGAATACACGTGCAAAGCGTGCAAATGAAGCGCTTTGTGAAAAAGCAAGTTATGGGCACTTAGCAGACCTTTCGCTTTCGCCCTAATTTACGTGCAAATGTAAGCATGTTTTCGCCATTAGAACTAGTCGACAGTGTCAATGACAGTGGATTTTAATTCATTTATGGGTTGCTTAGACCCACTTTCGTCAAAATGGAACAATACCATGCGTGGCATTATGGTCTAGCTAATATAATTGACATTCAGAAAATAATGTCGAAAATATCGTCTGACCCTTAAATTCTTTTGAGTAGTATATATATAAATACTTAGGTGGCTATGGTATTAGTCATTGCATAACACTACTTATATTTCACATGATGTGATGGGGGGGGGCTTGGGGGGGGGGGGTGTATAGAAGAAACAACAAGAACTAACGAAGCCGACAATATAATGATAACATTTGTTACTTTATTGAGTATCTTAATATTGTCCGGCTTAGAAAATAATTCTTCATTAAAAGAAATTTAAAAATAATAATACTGATATGTCTTTTCAAATCTTTCTTTGGTAATAACAAGTATAGCAGGTTGACCTCTGTAGTGTTCAAATAGCTCATTGATTTGAAGTTACTTGTAATTTGTTTAGTTCTAAGTGATAACCACTATGCACATGGGTGTGAGTGTGGGTAATTTTTGGCATGCTTCCATCAGAGAACTGTTCAAGCACGCTTGTTGTGGGCACAACCTCTGACTTTGCCAGAGAGTTCTGTTCATGACAGGGAAAGGGGGGGGGGGGGGGGGTGATTTCGAGCTATAGCTTTAAGTTTTGTTTATTATTGGCTAATTAATAAATAACAAAATGTATATATATATATATATATATATATATATATATATTATATATACTTAAGAATAATGCTAAATCTCGTATAAAGACATGCTATTCAGTTTTAAACCCTTACCAACGTTCAACATTGTTTTACCAAATATTGATTATTATTGTGTGTAGATAAAAGTTTCGTAACACATTACCTTGTAAATATGTACACAAATCTCATTTTTAATACAAGAATAACCAAGGTATCATTGCTATCGTTATTAATTTATCGTAATACTGGTGATTGTAGTTATATTGTTATTTATTTTAAATTAATCTTGCATGATCCTTTATTGCATTGTATATTTGAATTTTCAACTAGTAAAATGATTAAGCAATTTACAAAATTATTTTTATTAACTTTCAGTGGCTTTCTACAAAAGCTGCAGGACCATTACCGACAAAAACACGAAGATGAATTAATCAGAATTAGATTGAAGGTAGGTTTTCTATTACAATTATTATGTTATATTATTGTCATAAACCGTTATCCACAATCAGTGCAGGGGTGGGTTGGGGGTTTTGTACATTCTGCCTTTTGTTGGAGGCGTCACTGAAAGAAAGAGAGTGAGAAGGCTAGAGAGAGAGAGAGAGAGAGAGAGAGAGAGAGAGAGACAGACAGACAGACAGACAGACAGACAATCAGACAAAGACAGAGAGATGAGTTAATTTAAAATATTCAACTAAATTTAAAATCTAACTTACATTTAAACTCTGACATCAATTACATCGACACCTACCCATCCATCCCGCGGGAAGAGCAATCAGTCATGCAATCATTATGAAGAACAAAATCAATTTTAATTCACTGTTACTGCAATCTGAATGCGTTTTCTTATTGTCTACTTGTAAGGACTGTTCCTCGTATTCTGTTATTCCGAAGTCTTCAACCTCCCAAATCCAGCTGAAAACCGTACAGTGCGAGGAGTATGACGCCAATACACCGTTATGTAGAGCCGTCAGTGTTGAAACGATCAAAGAATTCCCTGCCAGAAGGAACATATCCAGGGTGTGCTTTTTATTAGTTATTCACTCACTCACCTACCCTAACACCCACCCACCCACCCACTCACTCACTCACTCAGTCAGTCACTCAACCATCCACCCACCCACTCACTCACCCACCCACCCACTCACTCACTCACTCACTCACTCACTCACTCTCACTCACTCACTCACTCACTCACTCACTCACTCACTCACTCACTCACTCACTCACTCACTCACTCACCCACTCACTCATTCGCTCACTTATTCAGGCACCGATATATCTGCCCACTCATAAACCCACCCACTCCCTTCCTCCATCACACTGACCGGCCTCGGTGGCATCGTGGTTAGGCCATCGGTCTACAGGCTGGTAGGTATTGGGTTCGGATCCCAGTCGAGGCATGGGATTTTTAATCCAGATACCGACTCCAAACCCTGAGTGAGTGCTCCGCAAGGCTCATTGGGTAGGTGTAAACCCTTTGCACCGACCAGTGATCCATAACTGGTTCAACAAAGGCCATGGTTTGTGCTGTCCTGCCTGTGGGAAGCGCAAATAAAAGATCCCTTGCTGCCTGTCGTAAAAGAGTAGCCTATGTGGCGACAGCGGATTTCCTCTAAAAAACAGTGTCAGAATGACTATGTGTTTGACGTCCAATAGCTGATGATAAGATAAAAAATCAGTGTGCTCTAGTGGCGTCGTTAAATAAAACAAACTTTACTTTACTTTACCATCACTCAGTGATGCACTCACCCGCCCACACATAAACCCGCCCAAATGTCACTCACCCACAAAACCACTCACTTCCAAATCCTCCCTCTCTACCTCCCACTCACTCACTCGCCCACTCACTCACTCACTCATTGATGCACCCACCCACATACTCATAAACCCACCGAAACCCTGACTCATAAATGCATCTACCCATCCACCTGTCCCGGCCATCCCATACATCTGAAGACCATTAGACTTACGTATTTTTCAAACTATAGACATACATATGGAAGACGAATCAAACAGTGTCACCTAAAACACTTAAATTTTGTTCTACGTTCATTAGATTACTTGTGTGCGTAAATACACTAATCGGTTTATAAGCTTGGGCATTTCTCTTCAACTATGCTTCCTATTGGCCTGTTATATGCACAGATGGGAAGGAATTTGAGAACATAATTTTATAGATATCTTTGCGAAAAAGTAATGTCCTCGCAAATCGCTAAAAATAGGTTGATCTTTCCACCTCAACGTTTGTGCCATGGAGCTGATAAAGAAAGTGTTTGTGTTTTTTACTGTTTACAGAGCCTGGGCGCCACAATGAATCTGTTTAAACATGGACAGTATAGCAAGTACACCTTCCCACCTGATAACGATAGAAACAAATCTGTAAGCAAGGAATAATTCAGCAACCACCTGATGACAATACAAATAAACCGGAAAGCAAGAAACGATTCAGCAACCACCGGATAACGATTAAAAAAACAAACAAGAAACAAACAAGGAATGTAAGCACCTGATAATAATAGAAAGAGATCGGAAACCAAGGAATAATTCAGCAGCCACCTGATAATAATAGAAAGAGATCGGAAACCAAGGAATATAAACAGCAGCCACCTGATAATAATAGAAAGAGATCGTGAACCAAGGAATAATTATTCGGGACACACCAACATTGTGGTGGGGGATTGATGGGCGGCCCCCCCCAACACCCTAACCTGGATCCGCGCCTGTTAAATATATTACTAATCCACTGGTGTTCAATCAATATGTTTGATTTCCATGGTTTTTACTGTCAATGTTATCAATAATAGGTAGTAAAAAGAAGAAACACGAAAGAAAGAAAAAAAAATGAAAAAAAAAAAAAAAAGAATGAAATAAAAACGAAAGAAGAAAAAAAAGGAGAAAAAATAAAGAATACAGAAAAAAAGCATGAAAGAAAATCAAAACCATGTGTTGACATATTTAATTTTTCTAACAATTCATATATAAGTTCTTCACCTACTCCACTTTGCTTGCCAATGTATTCCATAGCCTGATTCAGGGTCGGGACGTAGCTCAGTGGTACAGCGCTCGCCTGATGCGCGATCGATCTAGGATCGATTCCCGTGTCGGTGGGCCCATTGGGCTATTTCTCCTTCCAGCCAGTGCTCCACAACTGGTGTAACAAAAGCCGTGGTATGTACTGTCCTGCCTGTGGGATGATGCATATAGAAGATCCCTTGCTGCTAATCGAAAAGAGTAGCCCATGAAGTGCCGACAGCGGGTTTCATCTCTTAATATTTGTGTGGTCCTTAACCATATGTCTGACGCCATATAACCGTAAACAAAACGTGTTGAGTGCGTCGTTAAGTAAACTATTTCCTTCCATAACCTGCTCCTGTCTACACTGGCTGTGGGCCAAATGTACCTATAGACGAAAACGCCATTGCCGAATCCAAAGGAGGTGGGAGTCATAGGGGTCCCTTTTGAAGTTCCCTATTTTAATTACTGGGGTGTTTTCTTCTCTCTCTCTCTCTCTCTCTCTCTCTCTCTCTCTCTCTCTCTCTCTCTCTCTCTCTCTCTCTCTCTCTCTCTCTCTCTCTCTCTCTCTCTCTTTTTTTTTTTTTTTTTTTTTAATTCATCATCCACAATACACAGCACTGAAAACACGTCTTTGAGCATCTTTATTTAAAAATTAATCAGGGAACATGTCCTCGAACACACACATACACAGACCCCACCCTTTGTGTTAGCGGCCGGGTTCTACCACAGTCAGTCGAGCACTCGCCTTGGGTGCTTCCGTCGTAGGATCGAGCCACCTCAGTGGACCCGTTCTCTGATTATTTTTTTCCCCATCCTAACCAGCGTACCACGACTGGTATATAAAAAGTCGTGGTATGTACTATGCTGTCTGTGGGGAAAGTATATATACTGAACAAAAAAAGAAACTTCCGATTTTTACATATAGTATTTGTTGTGTTAAAGAATTCATTGTGTAATGAAATTATATAGGTAGTATTAGCCTTGAGCTGTATTATCAGGATTCATGAATTTTATCGATTATTTTTGCACTGTTAATCGTCGACAACGTGAAATTCAATTTGCACGTGCACGCATGGTTCGACATGTCCCGTGTAGTATTCGGTCAATTTGTTTTACTTGTCTTACTGACATTGTTGTCAAGTGAACGAAAACGCTTCAAAATTTGTAAAAAAAAAAAAACGTTTTTCACATTGTAGCATTTTTAGTATGCCAAGAATACCCAATTATTTTGTGCAGTATATATATAAAAGATATCTTGCAGCTAATGGAAACCAAACCAAACCAAAATAAAACAAAAACATTACAAAAACGCATAACAAAACAACAACAATAATAATAATAACAACAACAACAACAACAACAACAATAATAACACCACAAAACATACAAACAATAGCAAGAACGAAACTGAATTTTCCATTTTGGTTTGAAAATCTTCCAAATGTTCGTGATCCGTTACATTGTTAATTAGCTACAGTTTATTAACGGATTACATCACCGAGTACATAAGATTGGTAATACATGGTAGCGAGTTGCATATTATATTTATTACCCAAAGATAAGTCATAAAGGGGAAAATAGCTCTTATTACGGACCAATGACAACGTCTTTGTTTTGGGTAGTAAATAATATAATTGCAATAACGTCATCACGATTTGGCCCCAAAATAGGCAATGACGTCACCTGTTTTAAATAAAGGTTCCGATAACGCGCGAATGTTAAATTGTAAAAACAATAGGAAAGTAAAATGTTATGTTATAAAAGAAATCTTTTTATATTCGGATTTTTTTCTTAATGAAGTTATCTATATTACACAATTTGATTTACTGTGTTCGTCATACGGCTTTTGATTCATTGGGTAAGTTATCCTAAACATCCAAACCTGGGCCAATATTTTCGAAGCTACTAGTATCTTAAAGCTATGAAATCGTAAAACCATCGTATGGTGTGACGTCACTACAGTACACGTCATAGTGACGTCATAACTTACGATGACTTTGCGATTTCGTTGGCTAAGATTGCTTCGAAAAAATGGGCCCAGCCTCCATTTTTAGTTGTTTTTATCCTTTATTTTTCTTTCTTTAAATTTCAATGGCATAGGCTGGGGGGGGGGGGGGGGGGGGGGGCGGAGGGGGTGGGGGGGGGGGGGGGGGGGGGGGGGGCGGAGGTCCGGACGGTTATTAATCATCGGCTATTGGATGTCAAACATTTGGTAATTATGATATATTATCTTAGAGAGGAAATCCGCATTTTTTTTTAGCAAGGAATATTTTATATGCAGCATCCCACAGACAGGTTAGCACATACCACGGCCTATGATATACCAATCATGGTGCACTAGCTAGAACGGGACATAACCCAATTGGAATCAATGCTATAGTCCGCCCCATCATTCTATAAATATGTTGGGAGGGGGGGGGGGGGTTGTTGTTTTTGTGTGAATAATTTCAGTTTGGTTTGACGTAAGAAGAAATAGTCCTGCAAACAGGGCGACCTAAATAGGTGGGTACTGGTACCAGCAGGGTAACATTAGTTCACATGGCTAGACTTATTCATTATGGTGTGGGGGATCATGAAACCACCTGATGACACGTTCAAGACTTCATGGCGACCATTTTTCAAGATGGCTGCCGCCATATTAAAGAAAGTCCTATATCTGTCATTTCTTCGCATATTGAGGTGATTTTAATATCAAAACATAAGTTTTGGGCATTGAGGAATATGAAAAACATACTTTGATACCAATTAGATGTATTCTGAACCACTTTTTAAGATGATTTCACAAAAATTAAGCACTTATCACTGTTTTTCTGACACTAATATCATACTAACAATGCTATAAACAGATTTCACTGGAACATGTGATTGAGTTCATTGAAATTTGCTATTTAGAAAATTAAACAATTCTTCCATATAATTTGAAAGCAATGGGTTTAGTTGAAACACGTTTCAGAGTGATCTGGTAGGGTTCAAACCCAGTGACCGTAATCGCACAGCATCTGATATATTATACAAGCTAAGTTCAGTCATGATGTTTTTGGAGATTGTTCTCTCATGACATCTGGTATATTCCTCACACATAATTTCATTTTTGATATTTCCTATAATTGATGAACCTCATCATATCAATTATTTAGTCAATGCCGGAATGTATTCAGAGTAATTATATTCTCTGCCAGTATGATTACGCCTTACAAGATGTGCGCCTTGTAACACCAGACAATTCGGGGATGAGGTATGGGTCAGACTTGAGGTAGAGAAGACTGTTCACGTGCGCGTAGTGGTAGTATATAGCAAACATGTAAGGCATTGATTTGCAGGATCTGTAGGCATAGAAGTCAGGGCGACGAGTAAGGTGGCTGAAGAGAGACTATTTTTAACAGGGGTGGTACATTGTAGATATAGAGGCGCAAGGGCAAGGGAAGCCTCTGCTGGGGATAAGGGGAGTATTAGGGACAGCTCAGTGGTAGGTAGGTGTTCGTGATGTTGCGATAGCTACAAACGGTAAATTTAAAGATAGAGGTGGTTGAATATCCCAGTGTACAGGATTGAGGGCCCCCTAAGGTTTGTCAGGGAAAGGGGTGGGCGTGGGTGGGTGGGCCCAAACTGGAGGTTCAGAGGTAGGGAGTTCTACGGATTCGATTGTGCGCACAAATCATGCAGCCTAAGCCAGTAAGTATTGGCCACGTATCCTCGATGCATATACTGGATTGAGTCCAGTATAGATGACGGATAAAATATGATAAAATATGAAAAGTAAAACCAAAGACCATTCGGTCAGATTGGCGAGTCAATGGTTTGCGAATGGAGGGAACCGTTGTCGACCCGGTCCAGTTGACCTCGGATTGGAGGGTCTTTGAGAGTCAGGTGTACGTGACACCCATCAAGGACAATATGGAGCAACATTAGACTAGCACAGGGGTATGTTGACCATAGGAGAGCACATTATCTCAATAGTTTGAGTGGAAAAAGTGACAGTGGCTGAAGAGGTTGGGTTACCGCAGTATTTGTCTGTTCGACCGTTCAGGTGCATTGTGAGTTGGCCCATGATTGAGTTCATCATGGAGCCTGTCGTGAAGAACGTGTCGTTATTAGTGATCATGCTATGCCACACATCTACTGAACACCAGTGAAAACGCACCAGGGATAATATACAAAAAATTTGGTATATTAATGCACTATAATTATTTGGTAACTTGGGGGGTTGGGGGTGTCAAAGTAAGGGGTTTATCGGTTTAAATGACAACAAACACCGACATCAAACGTCGTAGAATTTCATTCATTAATAAAAACAAGAGAGAAGGTGCAAAACAAAAAGTCAGTAAGTCGTGTGTCCACCTGTAGCATTCATATAGCGTGT